>NW_025789331.1:0-18076 GCF_021130785.1 Homalodisca vitripennis
CCAACTATCTGTTACCCTCGGCCGTAGTCTACTTTGTCAAAGCACTGAGCCGGTTCAATACCTATATCTCCCCGGCTCATGTGTGTTTTATATAGTGTATGTGTGTGTGGTTTATTGGCTGCAGAGGCCACTGACCATTTGAAGGCGTTTGGCCTTTCCGGTAGAGTGGCAAAGACTCCGAGCCGTGGTGTACAAGTTAGGAGTAGCTCAGTTTAAATTTTGTTTAATTAAGTGTTTTTGTTAGTTTTGCTGAGCTGTTCTCCTTCTGACATGTGCGGCTAAGTTTACGGCCCCTCACTGATGAGGTCCAGGAGATGAGTTGATTTTCTGCTGTCATCTCTCCATCATGCGTGGTCGCAGAGAACCTTCGCTTTTGCGCTCTGCTGAAGGACGGCCACCATGATGGACATTGCTACTAGTCAACATCTGTGATACCCTGCTCATATTCTTTATTTATTTGTTATTGTTATTGTTGCCATTTATATAGTTTATATTTTGTTATTTAATTTTAAGTTAGTTTTAGATTTTATTTAGTTATTTCTTGGATTTCATTAGGAGCCCGCCCTTAGCCGAAGGATACCGTGTGGAATTGGCATTTCTTGTTTCAAATTATGGCGTTTTCTAATTTTTGTATGCAGGTGCACCTGACAAGGATTGTTTGAGGTATACTACTGCAGGCACTTTTTATTTTTTATTTTTTTTTTATTTATAGTATATATATTTATATTTTTTTTGACTGGATAGGCCTATGCTGTGTCTTAGTAAATGAACCTGAGTATACTGACCACGGTGTTCTTTTTTTACCTAGTTTTGTTTTGATCCGGCATCCCGTTCGCCACCATGGGCGCGCGCTTCCCTGATGGTTTGCTGTGGGTGTGCGAGCGGCGATGTACGGTTTCAATGGTAGCAGAGCGTGGTTAGCTGCTCTCTCAGCTGTCTCTCAGTTCTGGTTTTGTTTGTTGGTGTAGGTTAGTGTTAGGTAGGGGGAGGTTAGAGTACACAACTTTTTTTCATTAGGAGCTCGCCCTAGCACAGGATACCGGGTGGAATTGGTTTAGTGTCTTGCTTCCTGCAGACTTACCCTTTGCAGGGAGCAAGGGACTCTAAATTGCTTAACCGCTAAATTTATCTAACTGTACTCTACTTCTCCCCTATCAATGTGTTGTTTTGTTATATTTATTGCTTCTGTGTTTGTAGGTTGTGGTTAGTGTATATTTGCAGGGTATCCTTCTATTAGGTAGCAGGTATTAAGTTCTTCACTTGGACCTCGTCAGTGTAAGCCTTTTGTGAGTTGAGTCCACTTAGGTTACTAAGTAATTGTTGCGTACGCTTTGTTGTTTATTGTTGTATTTATTTGTCTTAATTGTTTGGTATGGCGTTTTCCCTGGTGCCTGAACATCTACGCAAGCCCGAGTTGGTTTTTGAGGTCCTGGCGAGAGGACAGAAGCCCGAGGGAGATGTGAGGGCATTAAGGGCTCAATTACGGGCTTGTATAGCGTTGGACCGCAGCTGGAATGCAGAGTTCCAAATTACCACAGAATTTGAGTTTTGTAAAACTCGAATGGAGGAATTAGAAGACGATATTAATTTTGAGTCACTTCCCATGTCCGGGTCAGCAAAGGCTAGATTGGCATCTCAGCTTTTACATTGGCGTGACAGAATAGTGTTACTTATGTCAGCTCCTAGTTTAGACTCTGATATTAAAAGTTGGGCTTTTTGGGCCAGTAACAAATTAAAACAAGCCTTAGATGGTTTGAGTGAGGTGCGCTCGGTGAAAGAAAAGGGGGTACTATTTACCGCTGTCACTCCAACGGAGGTTCCCACTACCATTACTTTTGCTAACCATCCTCCGGCTCTTTCTTTCGAGCCTCCCAGAGTTCAGAGTTACTATGTCTCCGATGGGTAGTGGCCCTCCTGAAGCGGCTGGTGAGGCATCATCTATAGTTGTGCCTTCCTTTTCTAGCTTTGGCAAACTGCCCCATCCTTTGGGGAGTGTTTTACAACACTTCCCCAGAGTTGATGGGCTTGACACTAATTTACTTATCCATTTCCTTCTGGAAGTTTTTAAGCTAAGAGAATTTCCTGGTATGACAGATGCCATGCTTATGCAGATTTTAGCGCAGTTTTCCTTAAGGCCGCTTTTTGATCGCCTTCTAGACTGCCTTAAGAGAGGTGCCACCTTTGACCAGTTCCACGCCGAGATCTTGGAGTTCTTTGTACCTGCTCGGGTTAGGGAGCGCTTGAAGGGGAACGCGTTTATCGTCCTCAGGCACCAGACGAGACGTTGAGCCATTTTGTCGGGGAGATACGGGATGTAGCCCGGGTGTTGCGCTTGAGCTTGAGCGAAACGGAGTTGGTGAGCCTTATTTTGGAGGGCATTAAACCTGAAGAACGCTCCCGTTTGATTTTTTGTAGCCGTCCCGCATCTTTTGCGGATTTGGACCGCCTCTCCATCATCTCTAGAGGGGTTCAGGATGCGGATGATCAAAGGGAGGCCATGTCGAGGCATCTTCCTCACTTGCCTCCGGGGCCGGTCCATGCTCCGGTGCAGTCTGAGCCAGCAGCTGCTCCTTCCCGTAGGCAGCCTCCTACCTGTTATGGCTGCAAGCAAGTGGGACATATTAGACCGTTTTGTCCACTTAATAAAAAAAACTAGTAAGCTTGCGGACGAGTAAGCCCGACTCGTGCCGTAAAGGTAATTTTGAGGGCAAATATGTACCTGATTTTGATGGTAAAAGGGTAGCTGGTTTAATGCAGAACAGAAAGAAAACAGAAAGAAATAGACTTGGGGACAGTTATCATCTTTGGCCGAGAGGGGAGTTTGCTGCTCTGGCTGCGCAGGGAGTAAGGGCTGCCCGCTCAACCTGCCCACAACTGGATTTACTTGTGGGGAATGTGATGCAGAAGGCCCTGGTTGATTCTGGGTCAGCATGCAGCCTGATTTCTTTGTCGTTTTTTGAAGATCTAAAATCCTCTGGGCTAATACGGCAGGTTGAGCCTAGTTCACTTATCTGCTGGACTGCTTCACGCACACCTTTACCTATTATCTGTAGTGCCCAGATTCACATCAAAATTAATTATTTCTCTTGGGATTGGAGCTTTTTGGTTGCTAAGGACCTGACTTTTCCTTTCATCTTGGGAGCAGATTTTATCGGAAAGACTGGCATGATTTTGGATTTGGCCTCCAGTCATGTTTTCTTTGCTTTCGCCAGGCGGGTGCTCGTTCCCTTTTCAGATGTCGAGTCTCGTGGGACTGCTGCCTTAGAGATGGAAGATAAGAGCTTGACTCCTCCTGACCAACTAGGACATCTTACGCCGAAAGAGGCTGAGGACATAAGGCAGATTTGTTCCAGTTTTCCTGAAGTCCTAACTGACAAACTGGGCACGACCAATCTCTTGGAATACGAGATTCGTCTTACAGACACCCGTCCTGTACGTTCCCATCCATATAAGCTTGCTCCGCCCAAGATGGAAATTCTGAGAAATATGATTGATGATTTACTTAAGAGTGGGGTAATCGAGCCGTCTTGCTCAAATTTTTTCCAGTCCAGCGTTTCTAGTGCCGAAACCTAATGGGAATTCCAGATTGGTCCTGGATTATCGAAAGCTCAATGCTCAGATAGAAATTGACTCCGTGCCTCTCCCCGATTTGCATTCTGCTTTCGACTGGTTTGGTAAGGCCAAGTATTTCTCCATTTTTGATCTTAATCAGGCATATCATCAGATTCCTCTAAAACACGAGTCTCGACCTCTCACTGCCTTTTGTGTGCCTTGGAATTTGTACCAGTTCACCCGAGTGCCAATGGGCTTGGCTGTGGGGGCCCAGACACTCACCAGACTCCTGGATTCTATCTTTCATGATGTCAAATTTAAGTTCGTGTTCAACTATCTGGATGACCTGCTTGTGTACAGTGAGAGTTATGAGGAGCACTTGACTCATCTAGAGGAAGTTCTAACTAGGCTGCGAGAGTCTGGCCTTACCGTCAATCCTGAAAAGGTGAGTTTTGCTCAGCCTGAAATATCGTTTCTGGGTCATCTTGTCTCTTCTCGAGGTGTTTGTATTGATCCAGAGAGAACCCAGGCAATCAGGGAGTTTCCTCCTCCTAAGGATGCCAAGGGGATTGCCCGTTTTGTGGGAATGATAAATTTTTATCGTCGTTTCATCCCCAATGTTGCTGAAGTGGCGGCCCCTCTGAACTCTCTTAGGAAAAAGGGTGCCAAGTTTGAGTGGGGTGAAGCGCAACAGACTGCTTTTGAGCAGCTGAAAGAGGCAGTGATGCAGCCTCCAGTCTTGGCTATGCCTGATTTCAGTCGTAAGTTCGTCTTGCAAACTGATGCTTCCTCCTTAGCCGTTGCTGCTGTTGTATCGCAAGAAGTAGATGGTATCCGGCAGCCCATAGCTTATGCTTCACGCACGTTAACCCCTTGTGAGAAGAAGAGTTGTTCTGTTTATGAGCTGGAATGTTTGGCTGTCGTGTTTGGAATTAATAAGTTCAGGCGTTACCTAGAACATAAAGAATTTTTGTTGGAAACCGACAACCAGGCACTTTCTTGGCTCCTTGCCCACCCCGTCAGCTCGGGAAGATTGGTCGCTGGGTAGTCCAAATTTCTGCCGTTAAGTTCACAGTGCAGCACGTGCGAGGCACCCAAAATATCATAGCGGACACTCTGTCACGCATGTATCACTTACCCAACGACCACCAGAATTTATCAGAGCCGCCATGTTTGTGGCGTGCTCCTAGACTTTCCTCTGGCATTTTCGGGACATTGGTTTTCCAGCACCCAAATTAAGGAATCTCGAGCTGACTGCTATCATCATATGAGCTTTAAAAACGGAGGTGCCCACCCTCCTTATTTTTCTGTACCGAGGTGCATCCTACCGCTGCCGTGATAATGGCATCGTGAGAAAACCTAAGTTAGTTGCTGCCCAAGCTTTCTTGTACCGATGGTCTTTCAGTATTTTCATTCTTCTCCCTGTGGGCGGGACATCTAGGAATTCATAAGACCATCGCGAAGATTAGGTAACAGTTCATCTGGAAAGTTATGGACCGGGATATTGCATCTCGAGTACGTTCTTGTGAAACTGTGGCTCGCTAAGCAAACCCGCTCCAAATACCAAGTTTGGGTCTTTTGTCATCTGAGGTGGCGGAAAAAACCTTTTGAGAAGGTTTTCATTGATTATGTTGGGCCTCTCCCGCTTAGCAAGTCCTGGAAATAAGTTTCCTACTTGTTTGTGTGGATGCCCTTCTCCAAGTTTGTTTGGTTTTTTCCCATGGCGGAGTGCTACCGCGCAGCTCACAGTGCAGCCACTTCGTAACCATTTTTTTTCAACACTTTGGAATCCCCGCCCAACCTTAGTTTCCGATAATGGTTCACAGTTTGTCTCCAATATCTATAAAAGAATGTGCTTTGGGGCACGGAATCCGCCATAGTGACTACTTCCCCATTTCTATCCTCAATCCTTCACAACGCCGAACGTGTTTATAATGCGCAAACTTCGATCTGCTCTCAGTGCCTTTCATGCGGAAAATCAAGACTTCACCTGGGATCAACAACTACCTTGGATCCAATTTGTCCTTAATACGGCCCAGCATGAAAGTCACAAGGCGGTAAGCCTTTCGAGTTATTATTTGGCATTTCCGCCAAACAACAACCCTTTTGGCGAACCGTTGGAAAATTAGCGATCTTCCTGCCACCCTCCCTGTACTCCCAATGTGAAAGCCACTTGGGAGGCAGCCAGGCGGAATCTCATTCGGGCTAGGGAGTTAGTAAGCGAGGAAGTCCAGAACCGTGTCCGTATTGCACAATCCCATCCCAGGAGGGGGATCTAGTTTTACTGCAAGGCTCACCCAGTCAGTTCGGCTGTGGATAAAAGAGCTGCAAAACTTTTCTACAGGTGGACTGGTCCCCACACGCAGTCTTGAAGTTTTCATGACTTCCGGAGACTGCCCCGAACTGGGAGATCCTCAGTCCGGGAAGATTTTCAGGAAGGCGCACATATCCCATCTGGAAGCCTTGGGCCGGAGTCATCCGTGATTTCTCCTTTAGTCTGTGCGGGAGGATTTTAGGTCGAGAGGCCTGCTACTCACCTCTGCACTTTCTTCCTGATCAAGGTTCCAGTTTTCTTCTTTGTACCCACGCAACTCTTGGAGTGATTTTCTTGCCTCCAACTGGATTTTCTTGGTTTTCCCCTTCTGCAGGACTTCATGGTTTTCCGGTTTAATAATTCTTCAACCATTGGGGGGGAGAGGCATTTCGTTTGGTTCTTCATTTTGAAGAAATTAACAGAGGGTAGTTCCTCCTTTTTGGGAGGGAGTCTGAGCCGGTTCAATACCTATATCTCCCTCGGCTCATGTGTGTTTTATATAGTGTATGTGTGTGTGGTTTATTGGCTGCAGAGGCCCACTGGACCAATTGAAGGCGTTTGGCCTTTCCGGTAGAGTGGCAAAGACTCCCGAGCCGTGGTGTACAAGTTAGGAGTAGCTCAGTTTAAATTTTGTTTAATTAAGTGTTTTTGTTAGTTTTGCTGAGACTGTTCACCTTCTGACATGTGCGGCCTAAGTTTTTACGGGGTCCCCTCACTGATGAGGTCCAGGAGATGAGATGATTTTCTGCTGTTCACATCTCTCCATCATGCGTGTTCGCAGAGAACCTTCTACGCTTTTGCGCTCTGCTGAAGGACGGCTCACCATGATGGACATTGTACTTAGAGTCAAATCATCTGTGATTACCCTGCTCATATTTCTTCCAATATTTATTTGTTTATTGTTATTGTTGCCATTTATATAGTTTTATATTTTTGTTATTTAATTTTAAGTTAGTTTTAGATGATTAATTTTAGTTATTTCTTGTGATTTCATTAGGAGCCCCGCCCTTAGCCGAAGGATACCGGGTGGAATTGGCAATTTTCATGTTTTTGTTTCAAAATTATGGCGTTTCTAATTTTTGTCATGGTCAGTTGCACCTGATAAGGTGATTGTTTGAGGAATTATACTAACTGGCACGGCACTTGTTTTATTTTTTTTTTAATTTATTTTTTAATTTATTAGTATCTATACTTATATATTTATATTGACGATAGTTAGGCTCTATGTTGTGTCTTAGTAAATGAACTGAGTTTTATGCTGACCACGGTGTTCTTTTTTTTACTAGTTTAGTTTTGATCCGGCATCCCGTTCGCCACCATGGGCGCGCGCTTCCCTGTTGGTTTGCTGTGGGTGTGCGAGACGGCGATGTACGGTTTCAGTATTTGAATATTTGAATGTTCCAATTTCACATTCCTTTTATTGCAATGGTGTATTATTTGACGCATGTGCTCAAGACTATCACTCCAGGGAATGAGATTCCAAAGAAAGTCAGCAACGACGAAGCTCGAAACGAAGCTTTAAAAACACTTTTCGACATCATAGACACCTATAAATAGAAGTTAGTGGGTTGTTCTCATTATCTTCATAATGTTGCACAGCTTAGCTGCAGCGGCGATGTTTCTGATATGGTCTTCTAACCATGATTAGAATAAGGGGTTTGAGTTTCAACTTTGAATTTAGACTTGTTTAGATCCACTTCAAACGAAGAGATACTAGGAGTCCCAAGTGTGAGGACAGCGTCAGTTAACAAGCATGCCGCAATTTAAAAGGCAAAGTTAAAAACTGTAGTTATTTATCATTCAAAATTTTAATACGACCCTTTAAACACACACTGGAAACACACACTGGCACTCCCACTAACCACTGGTCACACGCTTTCGGACGGCGCGCCGGCGCACCGGCGGTTCCACCAGCTAACGCTACGGACGTCATGGGTACGACACGGCTGCATCGACGCTCACGAACTTGACTGAAAGTAGCTGAAGGGCGACAGGATCGCGACATAGTTAGATGTCGACAGGAGGAGACCGGGGAGAAAGGACAAAAATTTCTTGGACTGGGAAAAAGATTGAAATGCTGTAGAGTGTAAAATTAGAATTGTTAGGGTATTAGGGGTTCGCTATCTCGAGCTGATTATTCGTACATTTCTTTGATAATCGGTCAAACTATAATTTGTTTAAACTAATTCGGTCCGTTCCTAAAAAACATTGGTGGGTAAGTAAATGATGTATGTTTTTTTAATTGCTAATTGTGTTAAATTTTCTTTTATCAACTGCAAGGGCCGTATTTAGCACAGTTAAAGGAGGGGGAGTAATGTAGCGTTTTTAAAGCTAACATCTGATTTTACTTTTTAATTAAAACTTAAATTAAATAAAAATTTTGGGATCGGAAATATTGTGGATTTTAATTTTTAGATTAGATTGTGAAAAGTCAGGGTAAAAACGAACATGAAAATCTCTTGGGGGCAAGTTTAGTACTGGTAGTCTTTAAATTGTTAGGGAAGGCAACCTGCCTTGAATTGATTAATAACTTGTTCTTGTTGTGACTATTGTTTTCCTGGTTTGAGATACAGCTTAGACCAATGAGGAGAACACCGCGGATATAGTCCTGCAAAGGGAAGTATTTAAGGCACCCGCTCATAATTTTCGCCCTTCTTTTGGTTATTTTCGTGTATTAAGCTTTAATCAGTTTGTTTACAAGTGTTTCAATAATTTTTTTTTCACGCGAGGGAATTTTGAGTGTAAGCACAAAAAATTTATTGTACGTTTTATTGAAATTTGTCCTCCCTGGTTCTTGATATTATAAATTTAATTTATTGTTGTCTTTTTTTATAGGAAAAAATTCTAAATTCATAGAAAGCTGACAGAACAATCTGAATATACTTATTTTCGAAGAACAATAGAGCATAATAAGAATCATACAAGTTTACAACATTTGGTTCATTGCTTGCAAGAAAAAGTGAATTAAAATTGAAACTTTGTTAAATAACCTTTAATTGAGGATTTGGAAAAGTAGTTAATTTATTAATATTTAACGTGGAACTGTTTTTTATTGTTGAATTATTAATTGGAAATTAATTGAAACTTTAATAATTGTTAGAGAGACTTTGTAATCTTGAATTGAAGAGACTTGAAAGTTAAGGTTCCATATAATGGAAAGAGAAGTTTAAATTTTTATTTGAATTTTGGAGTTGAACTTAGAGTAAGTGAATATTGTTTATTTTAGTTATTTTCCAAGTGGTATTTCATTTTATTTTTAAAACCTTTATTATTTTTATTTCTTAGAAGAGAGCTCCTGATTTTTTAGTCTTTGATATATATTGAGTTAATAGTTTTTATTCCAAAGGAATTTTTAAATTTACTAAAAAGGTTTGTCAATTTCTTTGTTTCTGGAAAATAGAGTGATAAGAAATTCTGAAACGTTGAAACTTATTAATTTGCCACGTATTAAAAAATAAATCCATTTATTGTTTATATTAGAAACTGTGATTTTTATTTTAGACAAAACCAGATAATATATTAATAATTAACAAATTTAGTAATAAATTGTAACTTAATATTTCACTAGGAGCTTACTAATCAAAAATATTTTATATCGTCTTGGATGTCTTATTGATTAATTTAAATATTTAATACTCTGGAATATTAATATCTATCAATCCAACGTCGTTATAGTTGGACTCGCCGCTAAATCTGCTCTTAAAATTAAATCCCAATTTTATTTCGATCCCAAAATTTTTAATTTAATTGTAAAGCTGTAATATAAAAAAAGGTAAATTAATGTAGCTTTAACAAACGCTAACCACTACCATAGCTACGTTATGTCTTAAAAATACTCTGGTTGCTCCATATTCCGTCCATGTCCAGTAACTATTATAGCGTTTGCCCGATCAGGAGACAACGTTATAGTAATTGCCGAAACCAACTTTGATCATACAGCACCCATCTTTTGGCTCTTCTTTTAATTTACTTTGATCTACAGATTCTTGAAGTGAAATTAGTTTTGGCTTTTTGTTTTATGGTTTTTCGATCGTAGAAAAATATATAACTGCGGTCCAAAAAGAGTCACGTCCAGGTCTAATTTGTTTACGGTTTCCACAATTGAATTATGCCGTTGGAGACATTACCAAGGAAATGATCCTATATGTGCCGACCTAGCTCTTATTGTAAATCGTTTTTAACTGTTTTGGCAAAGAATCGAAAATCATTTTTATGTTTTACAATTATAAAAAAGTAGTTTAATTATAAAATAATATGTTTAGGAAATATAGTTCTCAGTAATGAATCTAAACTTGTAGTATTACTCATGAAGAGCTTGGAACATTTTTCATTTCCTATATGTCTGTCTGTCTATCACACACGATTATCTCTAAAAACTAATCTGAACGTGATAGATTTGGAATTTGAGCTTGAGGTATTGGTAAATCAGCCGTGAGAACGATGTAATACCGAAGAAACAAAAAAATTTCATATGGAGACAAAAAATTTTTGGCATGCAACCGACAGTGAAATCTGTTACGGGACACTTTGGTGTGGTGGTACTGTCTACCTTATAAACATAATATGTTACTACCTGCCTTAAATCAATTTTATTATGATTTTTTTTTTATTGTCCTGCACGTCAACAAAGACTATTAATCGTGAGGGCTCGAAAAAATTTAATTAATTATTTATCTGTCATGACTGCACTATATCTCCGAAAACGAAACTGGACCTATACTTTTTAAATTTTGCGTTAGGTTCCTTTATAAATTAGCAACACTAAGTTCCAATGATGGTGCATGTCACTCCATGATATTTGGCTTGAGCGTTTTAAACTTTTTATACGTTGCTTTAATGGGTAATCATGATGTCAGTGAGAAGATTGCAGAACAAATATAAGTGTAATTGAGCTGCATACGGTACAATTTTTAAGCGATGTGACATATCAGGCAAATTTGGAGTATTCACCACAGAATAAAAGAAGAAAAAAAACCAATATATATATTTATATAATATATATATATATATTATATGATATATATATATATATATATTATTATAATATATACTGCTATAAGGATCACCATGCAGACTGTTAAATTTGTCCTCTTCAAATATTATGCCCCATTTATCATTTAGTCGGCTGCTTAAGTACATAGAAGCTGAGTATACCACACGCTTTTCCTAATTCAACTGCGGGACCGTGGGGAAATCTTGCGTTGAACGAAAAAGAGTTTATACTTACGCCTAGTGGAAAGCTTGTTTGAGATGTTGTTTTAAATCTCTTCAGATACAGATAGGACAGCAGGATTGAGCTGTCATTGTGTTCTCTGTTTCCTGCCGAGTTAAGGACCCTAGACGAGAGCTTCCGCCCTCGCTGTCGATTTACCATCCAAGCCAGTGTAAGAGAACTAAACTCTACTAAACTAAAAACGCTTTTAACATAAACAATTTTTGATGGAATACAACTCGACATATCTCTTCCAGAGGAATGGTTCACGACAATTGGGAAGGGGTACTTTAAGAATAATTTCGTTAGTTTGGCCGGGCGACCGCGCAAGGGCCACGTTATAAGGGGTAAACGGACTGTAGGTCCACGTCCGTTAAATACTGTCGGGAGCATCTTATCTTACTTTACAGGAGTGGACATTGGGGTTGCACCCGGGTCCCGGCCTGGGGAGACCAACTGTCCGGACTCACGGGTTTCTATTTGACGAGGGGGTTGGACTAAGGGATCGTTCGTACGCAACACTGCAGCACTTTGAACGGGCATTGTTTCGAGATATATGACGCAAGATCTCGTTAAGTTTAGTCAACTTGTTCTGTGTAAAACATTGTTTTATGGGAGGGGGGGGGCCCCGTAGCACAATCAAGGTGTGTAAAAATTCATTTTAATTTTAACTTTGTATATATTAAATTCCAATATATTTTTTTAATTTGTTTACATTTGCTCGTGAAAAGCATAGAAGTAAGCTTGATAATAACAACACCTCTCATGTTCAAAAGAGTTTTCTGCGAACCACTGTTGAGCAGAAAGTAAGAAAAATATTTAGATAAGAAAAACCAAAAAGTCTTAAGTAAAAAGATCTACTTTTTAACTGTACAGTTTAGTACATATTGAGTATGCAGTGTTTGGTGGAGTTTGTGGTACTGCAATGCAGAATATCAAAGGAAATTTAACTATATGACTTTAGTTTGGTTTAAGCTATGTATTAAAACGACTGTTGGTAACAAAATCGCCGCATCAGCTTTTATTTGGACTTTGTGGACAGAAACTAGGGCTTCTCAGATATACACGTTGTACTGTACCTGATCGTGGATACAAAGCAACATGAACTAGCGCACAAAATATATTTAAGTCTGTGAGATAAAAATTACGATATCCCCGTAAAATATACACTTTACGGCATAGTTTCCTTGATCGTAGAAATAAAGGGAAATCTGAAACAGGACCTGAGTATATTGGCACCGACAGTTTTTGATGGCATTGTCGTGGAGTTTTTAGGTCCAAGACAGTTATCGAATCCAGCTCAAGGTTTCTTAATGTAAACTGAGGGTTGCTTATTCAAAACTTCCAGATGTTGTGGCGTTATTATACCTTTGGTAAGAGATGTATCTAACGGCGTTCGTTTGGCGCAAGCAATTATGACAATTAAACATAACGAAGCTACTACAGCCCATATTGGTCTGTGTGCGAACTACGTCAGGTGTATAGAGTCTGATTTAAAGAGAGAATAGCCGAGGCTTGGCTTGATTTCACTCAATAAATTTCACATGGCAAATGTCAGAACGAAAGGTATAATACACTTCCTTTTGCCTTTGTTACCAATGTGTTCGCGAGAAATTGATCCTAATTCACTTATCAGGCTCAAGGGACAGCCTAGAAAAAAGTTCCGTTTGGTGATTATTGTCGTGCTGCAGATACAACCACGGCCCAATGTGTTTTTCCTTTATTTGCGTCCCCCCAAAAATTCCCAATTGTCTTAGCCGCGCCCTAGGCACGTGCTCTACCGATGCTCTACTCGAAACCTACATTGAACTCGTATTTTGACTACAATGTTAGAAATACAATGTTCATCGCTAAAATTTATAGGTTTATTTAAAATATGTTTTCAGTTTTTAGTTGAGTGACAGGTTTCTAAATGCTTTTGAGGCTATGGATGACTACTAATAAACGTTACAATTCGTTATATTTGTACTTTCACCATCCCGATGGTAAAAATAACAAGGTTCAATGTTTTAAATGTTGTCGGGTGCTTATTATAGTTATTTCATACTCCTGAACCTTAAACTACTGAATTTTTGCTAAAAAGAGGGAAAAAACACATAATATTTTTGAAATATCATTATTGTTATTTAAAAAAAAGATAATTGAAAAACGATAATAATTCTTTATATGCTGGCTTCTTATAATATTTTAAAAATACTTTAAAATCACTTAACCTGGCAATGGACATTAAAAATCATATAACGCTAATTTATTTTACAGTTAGTTTTTTGTACACATAAAAGAATTGGATAAAAGGAGATTGGATTGTTGGAAAAACTCTGTAAGGCGCGGGGAGCCACAAAATATTAAGGTAGTATTAAAGAGCTAGTTATATCGGAGGCCGATACACCCAAGAAAAACAGTAGCATACGTTTGGTACCGGAAAGACGAAATAGACAAGGAGTAGTGTTAATGGTGGAGCGAGGGCAATGGCGATTTGGTTCGTGGGAATTCTATCTTGGGCCAGACACCACCGAGCGGCTAGTGTAAGAAAACAGGATGTAATTAGGGCTCCATATGTTTACAACTCGAAGATAAAAATTTGAACTAATTTTACAAAAACATAAATTTTATCAAATATACAGATTCTACTCCTATTATTAAAATTCCTAGATTTTTATAGTTTTCTAACCACGCTCCCCCAGGCCCTCCAAAGCTTGTCCTCCCAGTTTGCTGAACTTCAAAACTAACAAAAAGCCGTGTCGGTTGGCATCAAAGAACGCTCCGGTTCCCGACCAAACATTTGATTTTTATCTAGGTTATTTACAAAAATTGAGAAACAGGAGATTTGGCACCAAAATGACTTCCCTGGAAAACCCCATACATAATCAGTTTTCAATTTTAGAAATCTAGTTCTGGTAAAATATCCCTAACTGGATAGTGAGTGAGGGTTTTTTTTGAGGTGGGTTTTTGCAAGCCATTTCAGGAGCAGTTTTTTTTTTTTTTTTTTTTTTTTTTTTTTTTTTTTGTTTTTTTTTTTTTTTTTTTTTTTTTTTTTATTCAATGAAAGCTATAATTATTATCAATTGCGGGAGGCAAGTGCGTCCTTCATACCCGTAACAACACGGCCTCAGGAAAAACTTTGTTTCCTTTTTAATTTTTAATTTTAATACTTTACCGTCTTTGCCAGATGTCATTGTACTGACCAGAAGTTTGGAAACACAATTGGGTTTAGCAATAAGTTAATTTGTTTTTAATTAGTGGGTATAACCAGTATTCAAACTGTAATGACAGCTATCAGACTCAGCTTTGGAGTGATTGATTCATGTGAAACGGTGAGCGATATGAGGACCTCAGCCGATCAGGCGTTAACTATGAAATCAACTGACGAGCTCAAGGTCAACTTGTTGACATAGAGTCTGTTGGGGTTTTCTGTTGCGATCGTAGCGTTTAATAGGGCAAACGCATTCACATTCCATTACGTCTTTTACTTGAACGAATTAAATATTCTTATTGTCTGAATCCAAAGATCGGAATTTAGTTTTGTTACCGGACGGGGATACTGAAATTTATGCTTGCTTAAGCGGTTCACGTTCGTCCGACGAGTATTTAGCGGACTCGTATGTCAAGTAATGGCCTTGAGCAAAGCTGATTGACTCACCCCCAGAGGAAATAACTGTTTTATATGACAATATCTTTAGAACCAGAGATCAACGTAGCTTTTACTAGTATGTTTTAACTTCTTTCAGACAAGACCAATTAAATGCGTGTAGTTTGTAATATGGTTATATCCTGAATATGTACCACTTTATGTTCTCCTGAATTTAAAAATATAATTAAGAGGCGGCCACCACAACTGGGAAATATAAATTTTCCGCTCAGTTAGGTTATTGAATGTTAAACCTATGTAAACTATGCCCTTTTCCTAAATTAGAAGTTTTCAGAGGTATTTATACATTTATAGCTCCTAGGCTCCTATAAAAACACAATTATCTTCTCGCAGTTGTTCTTCCTCGAAAACATTGGGGTACGCTCATACGCAAGCTGACATGCTGGGTTGTTACAATTGTTTACATAGAGCGGCCCATAAATTATAAACTTTGTTTAAAAGATTTGTTTGACTGTTAATAAATGTATTTGCTGAATCTTTTGTTTAATTTATATGTACTTGGTTACACATTAACAATGTTATGTTAACTTGAAAAACTGACATTTGAAATATTGAGTGTCAAAATAAACCATTTTAATATTGAACAACGAAAGAAAAGAGGTATTGTATTTGTATGACTGGTATTTTTGTGCATTCTACGAATCGAACAGTTTCTACTTATGTTTTATGTAATTTCAATAACACCTTATTATATTTATTGCGTCACTTGATTTCTTAAATGGAACGTAAAATTATCATAGTGCAATTCTACAAAGAGACAAAATGATTCTTAATAATTGTTTGCCCTCTATTTTTACAACATTATTTTTACAGAACATAGGATGCTGTATAAAATGTAGGTAGACTTCAATGTTACCAATATCTGATAAAAAAGAAGTATCTTTCTTAGATGAGAAAATAAACAACGAACAGAAGAAATCTTGTTCATACGGCTAGAATCCTTTATTCTTGAACCGGTCTAGCCACGGTAGAGGCAAACAACAAACATTGCTAAAACGAGTACAGTTTCCTGCTCTCCTGATACTCCGGTCCGATCAATCTAATCGCGATAGTTGGGTTGGGCAGAGATGGGGACTGTTTTGGGACTTGTGATTGATTGATTTGTTAAGGATACTTTTATTAATTATTAATGTGAATAAGTAATTTTTTTTCAATATCTAGAAGTTTTTATATCTTAATAATAATGGAACTGACACAGTAACACTCTAAATAGGTTTTCGATGGAGCAAGCACTAATAGCAAATAAACTACTTCTGGAGCAAATAAACTCGATTGGTTGTTTACCTTCAAAACCATTGTTTTCAAATTAAAGGGATAGAGCGTAAAGTATTTCTTCTGCTAGCTAGACGCTTGCCACTGCTCAAACTAGCACACAACATGCGTACAATTGAATCGCAATATGGCATAGTAAGTATGTAGAAAAATTAAACAACCGTCAAAAAGTAGAAGGTTTGGAAAGTTACAAACAAACTTTCAGACAGCCTAAGTATGTATTTTATAGAAGCCGAATAATAAACGTAAAGCGCTGAGAGATGTGGTTGCTAACGCACTAGGTTTTTTAATTAAGCAAAAAACTTATCCACCATTCGTTGGTTGTCAACCAGTTTTATTAAGACAAAGATCGATTTTTGACTACTTTATGCAATTAAATTAGATCAATTTTTTATAATTTTTTTATTATAAAGAATTGTAATAGCAACTATAATATTAATACGAATCACGTGTTATTACCAAGTCAAAGTTTGCTAGACAAATATTTAATGAATATCAACACAACAGTTTATTTAGAAGATATTCGTGAGGCGAATCTCATTTAAAGTAATAAATAAGTGTACTATTGTACAAAGTTGTATGCAACTCTTCTGATATGTTTGTGTTAAATATAATATTAATACACGTATGTACTTTTATTAGCCAAATTTGAAAATAATGACCTAAATTCCAATACTTGGTGGACTCTCATATGATTCTTATATTATTATAATGAATAATTAGGTGTGACTCAAGTATAATAGCCTTCCGCCCAACAGAACCTGAGAACAAGAAGTCGGAGGAGGTCCAAGTGTCAGTGCCGCTGCGAGTTATTCCCTCATTTGGATAAAACACAAGTTACCAGTAAAGAGGTGTCTGTATTCTACCAGGCGAAGTTAGGGCTAAGAATCCCTCTCTAACACTTCATCCTGGGGACAAACGGCTTAAAGGTGACTTCCGAACCACCACCAATGGTCTGGACCGCTCCCACTTGAAAGGACCTGGATCTCTCAGCGGTCACCCATCCAAGCGAGCACGCCCACGCTCGACGTTTGCTTGTAGATCCAGGTTATCTTGCGATAACCGTTGTACCCGCTACACTGCGCCATTGGCAGAAGTTTGGATACACGATTGGGAAAATAAGTTTGTTTTTCCATTTAATGGGTCAGTATTAGATAACGAGTATTCTAACTGCAATTGATAGCTTGAATACATAATTTGTTAAAATCGCTTATAAACGGGTGACAAAAATGACTTCCTATCAAAAAGGTTTAAAATACAGAATTACTTTAATCTAACAGCTCACTTTGCCACAGAAAGTTTTTTTCGCTTGAGCCCAAAAATAAAAAAGTTCCTAGTGTACTCTTTTTTATGTTTTTTAAACGGTGTTCAAAAAAGTTAGATTTATAGTTTTAATTCACTAAAATAAATTACAATAAAATATTGCAAATTGTTTCAACAATCCACCCCACTTAGAGAGTAACCAACTTATTCAGTTAATGACTATATAATTTAGGGAAAATGTTATGTTCAGATAATAAATGTATCGGCGCAGGTGTTTTTAATATATGTTTGTTTAAAACAGTGCGAACCATTCTAAACTTGCCCGCTCTCAATAGGACCGCCATATTATCCTGTCTATCCGTCTCTGCGCGCCTAATACTCAGTTACAAGTGAAACATTGAAACAGTGACCTTACTCTTGCCATATCGTGGCTCAATTTCTATTGGTTAGTTAAATATTCATAAACTCTGTGTCTTAAGTGGCTATAATTTTTGTTGGGGAGGAGTGGGCCGGTTGTCATTTTGGGCCGCTTGGGTGGGACCCCAGTTGTCTTCCAGGGTTGTTCAACCCCTGCACGAACAGTAGACCACCATTTGTGATGGAATTGATGGAGATCGCCAAAGCTCTTGGCTAACCGAACCTCCTTATCCACCTCTGCGCTCCTGGTACTGAGATATATGTGACAACCGCAAAAAGTAGTCCCCGTCCTACCTCTATTTCTCAATTCAATCATATGGTTTTATCTTATTTATATTAAAATCATCAAAACGCCATTCTGGAAAGGCGATTTTTTTTATTGTCCGGGTACTTAGGC
>NW_025789332.1:0-7621 GCF_021130785.1 Homalodisca vitripennis
AATAAATATTAGACGTTCATTGGCATTTTTTATAATTCGAGAACGTTTTAATTTCAACCAAAGTTTGCATGAAAACTTAAAGAAACAGTTACAGATAATAGCAAACGTATCGTGACTTTTTTTGGAGGTAAGATGCGTAGATAAAGGACTAAAAATATGGAGCGTTTCACAACAACCCTGGATATTATATTAATGTGTGAATAAAAAAAATAAGATTCTATGGAATAAATTAAGTTATAGACTGCCCTCTAAGCCAATAGAACAGAGTTCATATACATATATGACATTTCTTAGGTTTGAGATATTCTTTGATTTGGAAAAATATGTCATGGTCGTTATCTTTAGTACATTATAAGAAGACTTAAAACTTAAAGGTCTGGTATTCCCAAAAACTGAATTCTTCCACGTGAAGAGGCTTCTAAAGTTTTCAGAGGTAAATCTTTCCCAGAGGTTACGTACTGACAGAGGTCAGAATATCCCATATTTCAGGCTCTAGAGCCTCGAATCCGGGAGCTTCCTGAAGTCGAAAGCATAAAAAGTCCAGAAGTAAAAAAAGGGAAATTTCAAATAATGAGTTAATGTTTCTAAAATTAATTATTTAATGTATCAATATTATGGAGCATAAGTTTATATTGTCATACAATTTGGTATTATATAATATTGTAGCACATACGCAACATAGTCTATTAATAAACTGAACTTATAATAGTACATACAAGTATTATGCATGGGAGTACTTCTTGGGTCATAATAGGTCTGTGGAAACAACGGCAATAAACATAGCAAGAGAATTAGCTTTGTAAATAAATATGGATTTTAACTTATGTAGGTGTAAATATTAAGTTATGTGTTAAAAAAAAAAACAATTATAGTATAACATTTATTTTTTTACTAATTGATCACACTAAAGGCTGAATATCATTGGGATTTCTTATGTCTAGAGAGATCTAAACAGTCCACAAAATATCTTTACACAACTTTTTTTAATTGTTTAACTGCACTTATTTTTTCAATTTTAAAACCTGTGTAAAACCTGAAATTAGTTAGACGTATTATGCTTGACTTTAGACCTTCCCGACACTGAACACTGATATACCTGTGTTTACGTAAATATTTACATTAAAGATATATGTCTCTTTACATAATTAGACATACATTACATAATTTTACATTTGTATAAACTCGTCCATATCATAAATACATTATTTTAAATTTGTATAAACACGACCATATCATAAATACATAATTTTACATTTGTATTAACACGTCCATATCATAAATATCATAATTTCTTGATTGGAATAGCAAGGCAAACTCAACTCAGATGTTTTTAATGTAATTTATTTCCAACAAGAATGTGCTCACTCTTGTGTTAAAACCTGAAATTAGTTTAGACGCATTATGATTTGAACTTCTGATCTTCCCGACAACTGTAACACTGATATACCTGATATCTTATGTAGGTCTTCTTCCGTTTGAAATTATACATAGGGCTCAATACTATTTCATCATAAATTTTTTCAATAATGAAAAGACTGCGGAATTTTAACAATGCATTATATCCGAGAGTAATAAACCCGCTAGTTAGGATTTAAAATTTACTAGTTGAAATTTAGAAAATTAAGCAAGTTTAGATTAAGGATGTGAAAAGCTAATAACTTCAAAACTGTAGTAAAAAGTAAATGTACAGGATAATAAATACTTTTTTTTATATCCGAACCACATATAGAAGTATATCTCATGCGGTAGCCTAACTGTTTATTTATTTCATTATTATTCATCCGAATATTTAATCAAAGTATGTAGGGCAGGTAAACCTTGAGTTTAAAGAGATAAGAAGTTGTCAAAAATATACGTATACAAAACACAGTCCCTTCGTTAGTGTGGAGACAATAAGTTTTCAGGTCCCTTAGCGGACTGATGGTCAAGGCGTGTACCACTCGACCATACTCACACACACATCTCTCTACTCTCACCTCACTGTTTTCTTGCTCTCACCTTATTAGAGTGAAAAATTGTTACTCTCCTTCAGATAATGATTTCTAAAGATTAGCGTTCAGTATATTTACTGTTAAATAATTTACGTTAATGTTCTCACCTCAAAGGACTCCAGCACCAGGACAAGTAAGAATCAGTGAACATTTCTTATCACATAGCCTTAAATATCATAGTTTTGCAACCGTTTAAATAAACTGATAGTAAATAATCTCAGAGTAGTTGGGAAAAAACTTGGTAAGATAACGGAGATTGAAGGTTCATTTATAGAATTTAATACTCGTGAAATGTATTTGTAAATTTGTATACTAGTTCAAGTATTAAACGGTTATATTAAAATATATTTTCCTAAGTTTAGTTCAAAATTAATGTGCTTAAAGAAAAATATGTAAAGGAAAGATTCAATGATTATTTGTATTGAGGCTTTTAATAGTAGATATTCAGGTGAGTAATATTTATTACATAAATACCTATTTTATTTATTTAATACATATGGGTTGAATCACAATAAACCTTTAGTTATTACCAGTTTTTTTTATAACTAATTTTAAGTTTTAAGATATTAGAATCGAAATCATATACAGATACACACACAAATAAATTTATTACTTACCATTTACAAAATAACATTTCTTAAATACAGCACTTACTGCAATATATTGTGAATTTCATAATTAAATCTCGATTGGTAGAGATGAGGATCTAAGAACAATTTGTTTTATTATTGGAATGGAAACAACATTTGCTTTATTTTAAATAATGTATTAATAAGAAAAACACACAAAAGTAGAGTATAAACCATCATAAAGAAAAAATCTGATATTAAGATTGTTAGTATAATTATATTGTAACCAATCATCTGTTACTAAGTTGGTTGGTGGATAACTGTGCGTTAATGTTATTGCTTGAACAACACATGTGGTTTTTAGTAATGAGCTGTAATAAGTTGAACAATGCCCTCGTTATAAAGCTAGTGGGACACATCCTTATGGTCGGATGTAATACATATCCACAATAATTACATCTATAGCGTAAGAGCTTTTAATTTATGTAACAAATAAAACAATTCTGTTAGATAACTAAAATTGCTATACAAAAATCAACAAGTTTTTTAAAATAATGTAGATATATACTACTTAGTATTATATCAGAGGATAGTTCGAAGTTAAAACGGTGACTTAATTGTATTTAGACTAATAAACAAATTATTATCTTGACAACTAGCGACAATTCGTCACAAATTATAAATAGATTCTTTTACATGTCCTAGTTTTAAATCAATAACGTACTTATTATATTGTATTCTTCCTTTTAGATACGTATAGAATAACCAAGCATTTGCTTACCTACTACAGCAAAGCATTAACATTGAATAGCCTCATTGGATTTTGTCTTGTTGGAAAGGATTTTGTTATTAAAGCAGTTATTTGTCTTTATGTTAGACGATTGATCTATTTTCTATGAAATAATGTGTGTAAACATTTTGTTCAGTTATGATTAGTTGTTATCAATTTGGCATGATTTAGCTAACGTAAAACAAGAATGAAACATTCATTATATATATATATACATAAGTTAATTAAATTTGTATGAATGCAATAGCTGAATTTAATTTGAATAAACATTGAGTCACAAAAAGTACTTGCACCGCTGGGACTCGAACCCGTATCTCTTACTTGTCGGGTGAATGTGCTACTATTAGAAATTGCTTTTTGTGATTCTATGTTTATTGAAATTATCTATATATATATATATAAGTAGATAGTAATATGGGGTTCCTGGCGCACTTTCGGAGCCGACCGAAAAGTAATGTAAAATACTGTTCAATGTACCATAAAGGAAGCTGAGAAATAACACAGCAAATCTCAATGAAAATTAACCGAATCTACAGTCGTTCGTCTCCAAAAGCGATCCAGGATCGGTTCATTACTATCTACTCCTGAGGAATGAAAAATTAACCAAATCTACAGCTGTTTGCTTCTACTTTCTTAAGCTGTGCTTTGTAAAATGTTGTCAAATCTGCTACGAATAAAGGAAAAATCTTCGAAATCTTAATAAAATTTAATCAATTTAAAACATTTTTACTAAAAACATACTGTACTTTAATAAAAAACTTTTCTACTAAATAAACAACATGAACTCACCAAGCTCTCTTCAGTTTCTAGCATTTCAAAAACTTACAAAGAAAGACAATTTTAACGAGTTCAACGAATTACCAAAACATTTTAAAGAACAGTTGATACTTTCCTTAAATGATACAGAATTCAAAGAACTTGTAAAGTCTTTTGCAGAAAAAACGTCTAATGGAGTGTTTTACTATCGGCAAAAAACTAAAAAAGTAAGGGATTACATATTTAATATAATTACGAAAGATATTGAAAAGAAAGTAAAAAAAAACAAACAGAGAGTTTTCATCGTTTTTTTTATGACATTTTTCCCATATTATACGTTCTTTCAAGATAATCAAGACTTAATTGATGAATTTCTTAGGAATTTTTGTGAGTATCAAGATTTATCAACACAATTCATTAAAGAGCATTATAGAATTTTTCTTATAGAATATAGCCACATTTTGTGTGAAACAAAAGGTATTACTGTAGATAATATTCCATGTGATTCCTATGAAGAAAGACACCAACTATGGTTATCAAAACAGTACTATGACGTGGGGAGGGACTGCAAGTTTTAGAGTTAAGACTTTATTCTACAAAGTTAATTGTTATAATTTCTTTATCTTTAATAGTCTTCTTTCCAGTAACAACCAAGTGTAATTTTTCATTTTTGTTTAATTCTTTAATCTTTTTCTCATCCAAAACAGTATCAAAAAATCTGTTCGGCAAGTGGACTTTACAATCTTCCATCTCGGCAATTATTGTAAAACCGAAATTTATCTTTCATTTTCTCCATATTCAAGATTCTATGTTTTCTTCCTTTCTTCCAATTCATTTAACTTCTTATACTCTTTAAAACTTACATTCTCCAATATCATTTAACTCTGTCAAGAACTCCATTTAAATAGAAAAAATTCCAATGACGGAAAAAAAAATGAAAATTTGCTAAACATTCACTCGAGAATGTCGGGGAGAATGTGAGTAAAACCGCATTCTTTTTCACGAGGTTCTTCGTTTATTTTCTCCAAATGTACTATAAAATCATCAAAGATTTCAGGCTTAAAATCGTAGACAAATTCAACTCCAGATTAATGAAAAAATACAGGTATTATCTTTTCATAAAAATACAACGTTGTGTTTCGGTTACTTCAACCTTAATGTATTCTTTGAAAAGGAAAATAATTTTTGTCAATTGGTTCCAAGCAGGATAAGTAAAAATTTTTATTCTGTTTTCTAATTTCTGTAACATAATTTTGTATTGCTTCGTGTCTCCATTTATGTGTGTCGTGATGTTTTTCATATGCAGATTATTCAAATGTGTTAGTTTTATTTCGAATTTTATTAGGTTGAGGTCTTTAGTACAAAATTTTAATTACAATCTCTACAAACTAAATATCTTTTATCGATATTTTCGCCCTCGTTAGATCACTTGTATACAAGTTGGCATTATACTCTTCCATTTTAATCAAAAAAGATTTTTTGTTATAAATGGAGATTATGGAACATAACTCTGCCGAGATATAAAATTTTTCAACGCAAATGTTTTTGTTTTATTTCAACTTCAGAGCTAAAAAATGAAAATGACTGTATTCTATTATTCAACTATTTAGGATATTTTGTCTATTGATTATCAAAGATTATCTCGGAAGAAATCGTGAATTTTCATCAGCGAATGAGTATATTTTTGAAGTATTAGAGGGAATGAAAATGATGAATATTATGAACATCATTAACTACTGAATTTCTCTAATATCGTTCTTAATCACATCTTAGGCCTAAAAATTTTCTCAGAGAATCCACACAACCACATAACAAAATAGCGTTTGTAACAGCTTTTTTGAAAATCCATTTTGATTAATTATATCGTTCTTTGAACCAGAAATATTTGTCAAAACTCTTTGTTGTTTCAATGACATAAATAGGTCTAATTGGCTAATAATTCTTTTAGGATTGTAATTCATTTTCCTTATTATTACAGTAAACTTTCTTTAAAATCTTGATACATCTGATACATGATTTGGAATAAGACCTGCCGGGAAATGTTTAAATTTTGTAATTCATCTGGATAATAAGAACCGTTCAATTTTACTCTGATATTTTTTACATTCAAACTATCAAACTTTGAAGGATTTTTTTCTTGATTATTCTGTCTATCTGTTTGAAAACCTATGATAACGAACTTGGGATTGAAGATATTTCTATAAAATATTTGTGATATCGAACGAATAAGTTGTTCCGGAAATACCCTTTTGTTCAATACATTGCCAATCTAGAAAATTAAACATAATGTTTTGACTTTTTGTAATTTCATCAATCAACCTTATTTTACTCGTGATTTTATAATCAATCATTGGAACTCTAATAAAAAAATCTGTAATTGTTATTTTTCCATCAACAGGCATAACATTTCCAGTTGCAGTCTTCAGAATCACATCATCGTCTTCTGCTCTTATAAAACTTAGATAAAATCCTCCTTTATAGATCGGAATAGTAACATTTTCAAAAAATCCTAATCCAAAATGAGATAAATTTCCAGCTGCTTCAAAAACACCAAATTTAAAATCTGATTCAAAGCCATTAGAAGTTTGAGAAATAACATCACTTTTTGAATACGAAATAGTTCCTTTAATTGTGCTTAATTGGCCACAGTTTTCGACTTCTTCTATCAATTTATTGTGTTTTCTTACTTCAATCTTAGAAAATAAAAACGGTATAAAATTATCGATTAACCTAACATTATCAGTTCCAAGATATGCTTGACCATCTTGTTTTGTTAAAGTTCCAGAAATATAAAACTGGAAGTTAGACGAGCAAAAGTTATCTCCAAAATCAATATTAAACTCAGTTCTTTTATTCGGTTCATTCAAATGTTGTTTACTAATTGGATAGAAATTTTTAAACTCCGCCCTTTCAATATCACTAGCATACTTTCTGTAGTCCGCCATTTAATAAGAGAAAATTTAGAAATTTTAAACATCGTGTATCATTTTTTCATCGATCTAATGTACGTTTTTATAAGAAAAGATATAAATTTTAGTAAAATAATTAAAAAGATTAGAGTCATTTTTAATGATCTACTTCGTCATATTCAGGATTCTCTTCCTTAAATTTTGCGATCTCGGTCACATATTTCAATAAAATCTGCACAGGATAGTAACCGCTATCTATAATATTGTTCCAATCAACTGTATCTTTATTTTCATCCAAAAACTTTATACTCAAGTGTTGATAGAGACAAAGAACAGACATATGATCTTTTAATTGATAATGTATATTTTCTTGAATGAACTCTGATGATAAAGTTTGATATTTAGCAATGTTATACCAATTCAATTTGTTTACGTATAATCTCATCATATCTTCGGATAATTCATATTTTGAGAAATGTCATCCCAATGTTCTTTTTTCAAATCTCTTTCGTGTTGCATGATAAAAAGATCGAAAGCACTGTAATGTCCCGCCATCTCTATTTATTAAGAAAAAATTTCAAAATCAAGTTTTTATAAATTGGCTCT
>NW_025789333.1:0-7628 GCF_021130785.1 Homalodisca vitripennis
AATGGCGAATGGGCTGAAAACTAAAACAATAGGCAAGTGCCACTGTGTTGCATACGGCGCCACACAACATTGTGCAGTCCCTCAGTGAAAGAGGAGTGATGGTGAGGCTCGATGGTCAAGAGTTTGGTGTGTATTTGATTAGGGCGAGAACTCTTGGCGTTGTGCCTAGACAGTGGCCTCACGTTCTCTGGAACATGTTCACGCATTTGCCTGTCAAACGAGCACTCGGTATAGAATGAGGGGACTCCACAGATTTAGAGATATTTTACCTGAGTCTGCGAAGCTACGTATCATGCAGTCACTAGTCCTGTCCGTTTTTTCGCCTACTGTTTCCCAGCCTACGGGAATAGCATTTCTGGAGAAGACAATGCATCGCATTCAAACAGTTGACAAAACTCTGCTATCCGTTTACATTTTTAAATTTGAAAACGATTTGATGCATGTCTCTCCTTACAGGAGATGCCGCTGGGATGATTAGTTCGGTTGAGACCGTCTGCAGGGGCATGACGTGTTGCATGGTCCACAAGGCTCTTGTTAATCAGGAGCCTCAGTACCTTAGTGAGAAGCTCTCATTTTCCGGGTATGAAGGTCTCTCAGCGCAGAACCCCGCCACATGGGAATCTTCTTCACTTTCCCCAAAGTTAGGCTGGAGTTGGGAAGAAGGACGATTCTCTTATTTCGGCCCGAAATTGTACAACGATCTCTCCACCAAACGTGAAAAACATTGTTCAATAGCTACATTTAAGAATAAGTTGAGGCAGAATTTTGCTTAATGTATAGATTTTATTTATTTGATTTCTATTTAATTTTCATGTATATGGTTTGTATTTGACGATTGTTGTTCTGAAATGCAGTTGTTCTTGTATGTAACTGAGAAAACGCTTGATGAAAATAAAGACTAACATTATTATTTATTTATATTATTAAATCATTTTGTATTCTCTAAATCAATACTTCCAGTGTAAAATTCATGTGAATTTCATGTATGTAGAATTTATTGTTAGAGTCCTGCAAAAACCCGAAATACGTTAAAAAAAATATTATTTTAATAAATTAAGGCTCAGTCGCTATCAGAAAGTACTGAGTATACTGGAGCGAGATTTCGGTCCTTGGATTAGAGACAGGCTTCTTGTGTAAGTAAGATTACTTCTTTCTTTCACTTTTCCTTTCGTGGTGATGTTGAAAACTGAAAACTTAAACACTTCGACTGGAGGACGGAAGCATTGTCAGGACTCTGAATCTATATTTACTTGAACTTGGGACCACAGCACATGTTATAAAGCAATGTTCCGTGGCCACCCTAGTAAGTTATAAATGTGTATCTTAATTACACTATCAGCAAAACACTCGGTGGACTAAACAGGGAGGTTGTACAAACCGTTACTAATTCTCCTGTACTAGTGTTGTGTGGAGCCTGCCAGTGTGTTGACTGTGTGTGTCTAATTACACGATTGGCAAACAATCGGTGACGAACAGGGAGGTAGTACCAACCATTCATAATCCCCTGTACTGATGTTGGTGTGTAGAAGCCTGCCAGTGTGTGACTGTGTGTGTCTAATTACACTATTAGCAAACACTCGCGTGACTAACAGGGAGGTTAAGTACAACCGTTCCTAATCCCCTGTAATGATGTGTGTGTGAAGCCTGACAGTGTGGTGACTGTGTGTGTCTAATTACACTATGGGCAAACACTCGGTTGACTAACAGGGACTTGGTAGTACAACCGTTCCGAATCTCCTGTACTAGTGTTGTGTCGGAGCCTGCCAGTGTGTGTCTGTGTTTGTGTTCTAATTACACTTTTGGCTAACACTAGGTGACTAAACGGGGACTGGTAGTACAGCCGTTCTTATTACCCTGTACTGATGTGTAGTGTGATGCCTGCCAGTGTGTGACTGTGTGTTGTCTTAATTACACTCATTAGCAAACACTCGGTTGACTAACAGGGAAGGTCGTACAACCGTTCCTAATCCCCTGTACTGATGTGTGTGTGTGGAAGCCTTGCCAGTGTGTGACTGTGTGTGTCTAATTACACTAGTGGCAAACACTCGGTGACTAACAGGGAGGTAGTACAACCGTTCCTAAATTCCCCTTTACTGATGTGTGTGTGAAGCCTGCCAGTGTGTGACTGTGTGTGTGTCTAATTACACTATTGGCAAAACCACTCGGTGACTAAAAGGGAGGTAGTACAACCGTTCCTAAGCCCTTGTACTGATGTGTGTGTGAAATGAAGCCTGCCAGTGTGTGACTGTGTGTGTCTAATTACACAATTTAGCAAAAACACTCGGTGACTAAAAGGGAGGTAGTACAAACCGTTCCTAATAACCTGTACTGATGTGTGTGTGAAGTCCTGCCAGTGTGTGTCTGTGTGTGTCTAATTACTCGATTGGCAAACACTCGGTGACTAAAACAGGAGAGGTAGTTACAACGTTCCTATTCCCCTGTAATGATGTGTGTTGTGAAGCCTGCCACGTGGTGTGACTGTGTGTGTCTAATTACACTATTGGCAAAACACTCGGTGACTAAAACAGGGACGGTAGTACAAAGTTCCTAATCCCCTGTACTTGATGTGTGTGTTAGAGCCTGCCAGTGTGTGACGGTGTGTGTATAATTACACTATTGGCAAAACACTCAGGTGACTAAACAGGGAGGTATGTTAATAAAACCGTTCCTAATCCCCTGTACTGGATGTTTGAAGTGGAAGCCTGCCAGTGATGTGACTGTGTGTGTTTTAATTACACTATTAGCTAAAACACTCGGTGACCTAACAGGGAGGTATTTAAAGCGGGTTCCTAATCCCCTGTACTGGTGTGTCTATGTGTGGAGCCTGCCAGTGTGTGACTGTGTGTATCTAATTAGTATACGGAATCACTGTCACAAATATATCCTTACCTATTTTAGTACACACGTCCACCAAAGAGTTTATTAGGCCTACCTTTTAAAAAGTGTACGCGTAAAAATGTTAATGTCACAAAAAGTAACAAACGTAACGCTAAGATACTGCATTTAGTATCATATTTTAAATGGTTTAGGAAAAGAAACGTTTTTTTTACAAGTAGATTATCTGTAATCATTGACCTATTTTTGTGCTTTTGTATTTGAAGTTGATCCTATGGAGTTTGCAAATTTGTAACTCACTTCCTTTCTGTATCGCCTTATATATTTATTCTGACCTGTTAAATACGACTATTATGATACCGATAATAAAATGTTTATATTGCTATCATCATAGACTTTGGAAATGTTTAAATCATCAGTTATACGAAAATAAATGAAAACAACAGTATTGTCTACAAGTATTTTTCATTGAATTTATGATGCTAATTAAATCATATAACTATACAATTACAACACCGACTGTTTACGAAAATCCCTGAAATGTGTATCTCGTGTATCAATTCTGTACCATTTTATAATATATAATTAGAAAACGATATAGCAAAAGAAAAAGCTAGGACTACAGAAGTTTGTTTAAGTGGGTATTTAAAGATATTATAAATATAGGTGAAATAAATGAAAAATAAAAAATTTTTAACGACAATATGTTAACGAATTAAAACAAATTACTACAAAAACAAAAATGATTTTAAAACCAAGCTTGATCATTACGTGATACGTTTTGTCGAATATATTAACCCGAAGTCACTTGCGTTATATGTTTGGTGAACAGGCTTGACAGTATAAAAATATTGAAGTTGTTGCTGGTG
The DNA here is from genome assembly GCF_021130785.1 of Homalodisca vitripennis. Lineage (NCBI taxonomy): Eukaryota > Metazoa > Arthropoda > Insecta > Hemiptera > Cicadellidae > Homalodisca > Homalodisca vitripennis. Next base: position 3,705 of record NW_025789333.1, read on the forward strand.
TTTTTACCTCTCCACTAATATTTATGGCCGTGAGAAAAGTGAAAGGAGAAGGATTTGATGTAAGTATTTGAAATTAGGATGTTTCCAAGAGACCGCTGAATAGAACCGCAATATAGATCGAAATGTGTTTTACGTTTTGATTAAGCTTCCTATGGGATATTATATTGTCGTCTTCACAGTGTTTTAAGCCACTTTTAAAAGATCACAATAATGAGCATATAAATGACAAGAAACTCGAGGATCTTATGAGATAGATCATTGTTAGACATATTTACGATTAACCTTAAATTATATGTAAAATAGTGTTGATATTTACTATGCCCGATGGGAAGGATAGAGCTAACAAATCTAAGGGGAAAAAAAGCAGCGTTCCTGTTACAAAGGTAATATTGTTTGACCTGTTTATAATGTAATAGAAAATCCATACCAGAGAGCTACTTGATTATCTTTGGAAGCTCTTTAATTTCATTTCTGCACTTATGGTTTCGGATTGAATGAACTTTAATAATTGATTTAATTTAAAAGTAACAGTGGTTGTTTGAGATAATTTTCATGGGGTTAAATAACGAGTATTTTTAAGGTTTTAATAATAACACTTTCCGAAGAAAAATAGGAAAATGTGTAACAGTATCGAGCCGTATTATTGTCGAAAGTTATTTTAGTGTATAGCGTCGAAAGTTATTGAATTATTCCTGAGTTTATAGTGACCAAAATGTAATGAAAACCTTAATGTCACGACGGGATGATGTCGAATCCGCACAGGGAATATTCGAAACAACAATCCTAGTGGTTCGATAATCTATAATTAATTCATTAAGTAAACACTCTGAATACTGTAATTTTAATCACTTATATTATACTTTATATATATCTTATAGTCTGTAAATAGAACCATCAGTTTTTTCGGTTGGGCTTTCTTTTTATTACGTTATTCTTTAACTTATTCATAGAAATGTTTGGTCTGGAACATATAACATAACATTTTTGTCTCCATATTTATAATAGTAGTGTTATTGGTTATTAATTATATTTATATAATAATGCCCTTTTGGATACAATGAAAAAATTTAAAATTTGTAAATTATTAATTTTATTAATTTTAGTAAAATTAACACTTTAAAAAAAGGATGTCTTCATCCGTTACATGTTGACAATTTTAAAGAAAAGTTTGTTAGTCCGTAAAATTATTCTCTTTGTTTCTACTATAAATAAAGTTTTGGTGCTTAATTGCTATTAGTATATAATTTAAGACTTTTTTTATTTCTTAAAATAAAGACAAGAAAACTGTGGAAGATTACAAATTGAACTGCTTGCCAATTTGTACATGACGGAAGAACTATAGGATTAGAAACTGGATTTTATTTATAAAGAAGTTTTAATTTTCTTAAGAAACACCGATTATTAAGTGCGGCATTTTCTAAAAATGACATTTCATAACCCCTTAACTGGTACAGTGGGGTCTTTGAAGACCCCACTAGAATTTATTTTGCTTTTTTTCTTGAAAAATAAAAGTGTCCTACTTTTTTTATGTTTTAAGTATTCTTCTGGCTGTTGGACGAGTACTAAGAATAACATATTATTCAAGAAATATTATAACGTTTCTTCAGTAGCAGGGAAAATACGTACTTGGGGTCCACAGGGACCCCATTGTACCATTACGTGACTTTATTTGTTTTTTGACAAACTTTTAGAAAATGAGTGTGTTTTTAGGACAAAAGTGACATTTTTGTTCATTGCTTACAACACCCTGAAAGTGCCCTTCCAGTGAGCCTTATGGCCCTCAAATATTTTATAGTCAAGAAGAAGCTGATTCCAAGTAACCTAAACCGAAACGACTTTTTGTTGATGGTACGCAGCGATTTGGTCTGATTGGCGAAGTTTTTGAATTAATCATGAAACCTGGAAGTGAGTTTCGGATTATCAAACTATTCAGATAGTAGTAGTGAAGACCGGAAATTTCGAGAAGGCGAAGTACAAGTAGGTAATTTTTCAGGAAACGTATTTCTATGGAAAAATAGTATAAGGTGAGCTAAGAATCCCCCTGCAACAAGTCGTACCCGCCGAGAAAATATCTTGCACAAACCTCAAGTTGTAGGACACTGCGAAAACTAATAGACCCTAATTGCCGATAGATATATTGGTCTCCTTTATGTACAGAAGATGAAACATTGTTTGTAAATGTTTTAAGAACATACAAACCAAAAAATTACAAATTTAAGCTTTAGATATAAGGGATTACCAACTTTTCGCAGGCCACGTGGATATGAAATGAACTGAAAGGCTTTCCTGGTCGTTTCTCATTTTATCTGGAGTTTTCAAGATCTGGCCACGGAGAAAACCTCATCTCTGTTTGCCCTTGATGGTACAGGTAGGGAAATATTTCGTGCAATAATGTCTACTCTAAAGATTTTTTGATCCTACTAATATCTCTCCGATTTGATTATGGAACCACCCAATATGACCTGAAAGGGCAGCTGGAGATAAATTAGCCCAACTTCTGGAATATATAATTCTTTTATGTCAAACTGTTACTCAAAAACTATGCTTGTGGAGAATACAGCACATATAGATGAGCATAATGAGTCAGGTTTCGAGGGGAAGTTCAAAGATAGGGATGTACCCTCAAGAACAAACCCCAAAAAAATATGGCCTAAAGGTCATGTGTCTAAGCGATTCTCGCACAGGCATACTTGATTGAATCCTTTGTTGTACTGTGGGAAAGATAATGCTTCAATTCCAAATCCTAGAAAGCATTCTGTATAAAAGAAATGTCTTAACAATGTTGGGTTCTTCAATAACAAAACACAAACAGAAATGTTACAGGAGATAACTGTTTTCTCATCAATAGAACTAGTTGAGGAACTTCGAGCGATTGGGTCTAACTTATGATCGGAACCATGAGACGAAATAAGAGCGAGAATCCCCCTGAGTTTTTGTCAGATAAAAACAGACCTGTTTCCCTCTACATTAGCTGACATAGAGATGTTTTTGAAATCTGAACCTAAAAAGAAAGAACCAGCCAAACGAAAGCGGCTAATGAACTCTGCCCGAGGAAAAATGAAAAAAAAAAAATTTAAAATGTTAAACACAGTGATAAAACAGTGGTGTAAAGTAGCATTCCTGAGTTTTTGTAATTATCTGCCAACAACTGTTGTGGACGAGTAAGTAAACTTAGTTGTAAAATTGGTAGAGTAAAAATATAAATACAAAAATAAACGCATTTTTTAAATTTAGCTACATGAAATTGACCTTCAAACATTAAAGTATGGTTTAATGAAATTAAGAGATAACAGGTAAGTTTTCTTGTTTGAAGTAGTTTCCCCGAATCTATCAGTAAAGAAAAATAATAAAAAAAGAATTTAACAATACTTTGCTGGGGGAGCCCTTTTTGAGATAGCTATCAAAACAAAAATTTTTGTGTTCGTTTTAAAAAAATGTAAAAATAAATAAGTATACATTTATTTTTCTGCAATTGTCATTTTGGTATATAAAAAACAATATAATAACCAAAATAAAAAAACTTTGGACTAATATGATCTTACAAAATTTTTTATACCACTTCTTGTTTGGGGGCCTTTTAAAGACCCCACGTACCGTTGTGTTCCACGGAATGCACTGTACCAGTCAATTTAAAACATATTTTCCTAAAAGGCTTTAATTAAAAGAGACTATTAAAAAATTTTATTTTTAATACCTATAACGTTAGTGGAACATAAAAGGGTTTTTTCCCCTTTTTTGTCTTGGAGAAATTAATTTTAAAAAGGGTAAAATTTGGTATAGAAAAAAAATTTTTTCAGACATATTTTGATTGCCCACTCTATTAAAATAACTTAAAACGGCTAAAGGACGCTACAAACCTAGTGAGAGCAGCTAGTTTCATGAGCATTATCACAAGCCACTCACATTTTATCGCAGCCTGATGTT
>NW_025789334.1:0-7156 GCF_021130785.1 Homalodisca vitripennis
CATAAAAATGTAAAAAAAAACCCCAGATTTGGGAAAAAAAGTGATTTGCGGGAAAAAAAACCTTTTAAAAAAATAAAAAATTATAAAACCCCCATGTATAGTGGGGAAAAACCTTAAAAGTTGAAAACTTTATAAGCGGGGCTTTTCGGGAAAACTAAAATTGCTTGTTTTTTATTTGATAAAAATTATAAAAAAATGTTATAGGCAAAAAAAAAGTGTACAGATGATGTTGTAACGAGCTCGTTTGTAACTAAGGAGGGAGATAAAATTGTACCTATTTAAAATGAACAGACCTTTTACAGGACATGGCCACCTTAGAAAACACCTCAGGAGCTAGACCAAGGGGAATGTAGACAGTGGGGGAAAGGGGGAGGAAAATCAGTCGGAGGAGTATAGGGGTTTGGGCAAAACTGTCCTCCCAAATATCTAAATTTTGGGGGAAAATAAAATTCCTAGGGTCATTTTCTCCTCACCCCCAAGGACATCAGAGAAAAGAACCCCTTTTCAAATCTGTTTGGCTTTTTTAAAAAGTCTCATTTCTGAGGATACAGATATAAGAAGGGACGCGCAAAGGTTTCCTTTTAGGATTTTAAGTACGGGGGACAATCGTCTCTTTCCCTCAGGAAAAAAATAAACCCTGGCTCAAACCAAATTTTAAAATTTTAAAATTTGGAAAGTACATTTCCAAAAAAAGTTATTTTACTTCAAAATAACTCCTTATCATGTACCCAATGTTAGTAGTAGCCACTTGTGCCATATTTGTATACTTTTTTCAAGGCCTTAGATCAACCTTTTTTTTTGCATCATTTGTTGTTACTTTCTCCTTATCTTTTAATTGACTGTAACAAACAAACTGTTCCCGGGCAATGTTTTAAAAAAAACCCCCAGCTAAAAATAAAATCTTAAAGAACTTTGTTTTAAAATTAAGGGGAATTTTTTGGGGGGTGTTTGGGGGAAATTTTTGTTAATAATATTAAATTGCTTTTTAAAGAATGGCTGTATTTGAAACCACCTTGAGTTTTCCCCCATAAGAAAAAATGTTAAATTTTCAGACACTTTTATACTCTTAATTTTGGTCTTGGAATTAAAAAAAGATGTATTATTTTAAAAAAAAATTTTTATATTTCTTGGAATAACTAATAAAAACCCTCAAAAAAACCGTTTGGATGGATACTAATTTTTTTTATGAGACATTTGCAATATTTTATGATGCAAAATACGATCATAAAAGTTTTTGGGGAAGTTTAACATTGTTCATATAGGGCTAAAATTTCCAAGGGAGGGCCCCCCAGTAAAAAAAAAGGTCAATTTTTTCACTGTGGCTGACTTCCGGGCAGTCACAGGTATCAAAATATAGACCCTCTGTTTTTTTTTCTGTAGTATAGGGGGAAAATCTATCGGCATCCCGTCTAAAACTTTTAAAACTTTTTCTAGATGAAGAAATATTATATTTCTGTTCCCTCAGTTGGGACTCAGGGGCAATTCTGGTGTTTGTCCGGGGAGTTATAGGGTAATTTAATATTTCACCGCAAATTTCTTGTTCCTATCTGTTTATAATGTAAAAAATTATAAGCTATGAAACCTTTGAAAAATAGTGTTTTTGGTGACGGGTTACGTATTTAGTGTAAATGTAAGGGAAAAAAAGAGAGGAGCTGTGAATAGATTGGTCTTTTTTTATCCCTGTGCAACTGATGCCCGGGTAGTCAAAATTTGAAAAAGAACACAATTGGACAGGACATTGCACAGAAGATTTTTCAAAAGGTTACAATGTTTTCCCAATTTTTGGGTTACTTTGAGGACAAAGCAAGAATTTGATTTTGATCTTTTTAGCTCTGTATGCCCTTTTCTATTTTAAAGGGTGTTATTTTACCAAAACTTCAAGAAACTTTGTTGACGATAAAACCAAATATGTTTAGAGTTGCAAAACGTTTGGTTTATTAGGTGGGAGAAATTTTAATGGGTTTTGGGGCAAGCTTACTTCTAGGGGCATATCTAACCTCTTTGATAAGAAACTTTTCTATTTATAATGCATTTTAAAATAAAAAAAAATATGGGGCCCCAAGACTGATCCGCGAGCAAAAAACCCCAAAATTTTTGACCCTTCTGTAGGGTGAAAGATAACACCAGTGACTTTCAAATAAATTACTCACTATTTCCTTCCAGAAAGATAAGAAAATAATATTTAAATACTGCCCCACCCCATAGTGATCAAGTTGTTTAAAATAAGAGTTGAAGTTTACTGCAATCAATACTTTGAAGAGTTCATATTCATAGATTTTTTGTGAGATAAATTTTAAGTGGTTTTAAGTGTCATTTGTGTCATTTAAAAAAATTTTAAAGTGAAATGCAACTTGAAAATTTCTGATGACTTTAGTATGTAACTAAATGAATTGAAACCAAAAATAATAATTTATTTTTCAGGTTTTACAAAAGAGGTTTTACAGAGGGCTTCTGGGATTTGCAACTTGGTGGACTTGCTTCACAATATTTTTCGTCCACATCCCTAGGCATTTCTGTATCAAACCTACTTCTCCAACAGCTAATGATCTGGTAGACAAACTTTAAAACAATCCCTCTTCCTCAACTTTTAAAATGGTTCCCAAAACAAGAAGATTTTTTTTGGGTCGAGAATTGCATTTTTGGAAGGTTTAAAAGAGAAATATTTTTGATCATGATCGGGTTTTTTGTATAAATATAGTCTTAAAATTTGTGTAAAGTTTTTAGTTTTTTTACTGAAAAAACTGTTTTGTACATAAAAATGTAACCCGGAAAATTTTTAATTTTTTATCATAGTCATATCCTACAAGTTACGTTTTCCCGGGATATACAGGATGTACAATTTAAATTTCTATGAGATGCCAATTTAAAGTAAACAAAAACCCTTCTAAAAGAAAAATGTTTTCTTGTACCGTGTGCCCTCAATGTACTGTACAATGCACTGTTCAATTAACTTAAAACAAAAAAAGACATCTTGTATTTCATAAACATGAAATAATTTATTACAATTTTATACAAAGGTTAAACCCCGAAATTTTGAAAATTTTTTCTTATTCAGAATACTTGCATATGAATTTTAGCAGTGATAGTTTAAATATAATAGGAGTGTATTATTTTAAATATAAAATATATTACAAGATTTGGAGTATGCCACACCATGTTTTTGCATAATGGACCCTTTGCTGAGGTTGAATTCAAAAAAATTTTAAGTATATTATATAGTTATTATGTCACAAGTTTTAGAAAGTGGGGATTATTTCTCAGTTTGTTTACAAATTTTTAAACCCAATTTTTTTCTCTTTTAAAATCTAGTTAGCAATGAGACCAAAGTAATAATATTTACTAACGCTCTCCAAAACCCCTGGAGTGACATGCACCCCTCACCAAACACAAAATTGTCTATACATTTAAAAGATGGGTTCAAACAAAATTTAAAGGGCTATCAGTCAATTCGTTCTCGAGATATTGTGCAAAAAGCCAGTCTGACAGATAAAAGAGAAATGAATTTGTTTTAGTCCCAAGTGATGAGGGTTTGCCTTCATGGTTACCCTTAAAACCAATGTAAAAATGTTCGTTTAAAAATCAGGGCCCAAAATTCCATAGAGTGACATGTATCATCAAGGGAATTGATGTTTGTCTGTATAGTAATGATGCTTTTTGAAATTTCAAGTCTATAGGTTTAGGGGAAGGGGAAAAAAGGATTTTTCCGAACATTTTCCTTTATTCAGTGAAACAAAAAAAACCCGTAAAACTTTCGTTTTGAGATCTGCAATCTGATCTCTTCTTCAGTTAAATAACTTAACCCAATACATAATTACAAACTAGGTTAAAATAACCAAATCATACCAAAGCCCTTTGGCACTCCTAAGACAGGAATCACAACCACCATGTTGTGTGTCAACTTCATCTAACTCTAAAACATGCACTTAATAAAAAAAACACACACAACACTCATCATTAAAACTGAACTACAGAATACAGGTCACAATACGTCTGCATTCGTCTACCAACCACCTACGACTATAGGTCAGCTTTTTCTTAAGATATTGTGCGACAGTCAGACAGACATTAATACAATTTTTTCAGTTCCTAGAGTCATAGGCTTTGCAAAAACTCAGCTAGTTACATTATAATCTTTAAATTACCAGGGTGGCCACCCGACGGGAATAAAGAAAATCTGAAGAACTTATGGTATCAATAAATAATTTGGCAACATCTTGAATCAGGGATCTGTAAATGTAGATTGACATATGTTCGTGAGGTCCATCTGATGCTGGTTGATCCAAGATTTCCCCCACTAGTGTGGAGTTTATCGTGGTTAGTTCTACCCCTGTCAGTTCAAGACCCCCAAACACATAACAGTCCATTGGACAATTAAAGTTGGCCGACCAATCGATCATCTCAGACCTCAGACCCTATACAAGCGGTAAGCTAAAGCTCAACTAGTTGAACTATCATAAAGGCCTATGAGAAAAACTGTCCAAAACAGGATAAAGAAAGATGTGTCTTGGTAGATTGGGAGGTTAGAAACACTTAAAACAAAACTCGGAAATTATTAAAATGGGAAAAAAGGGACATATTACGTGATCCCTTATCTTCATGCCCAAGTCCAGACAGCAGTCATAAAGGATATTCACATCTGAAGAATTAAATGGGCAATAAGATCATTTAAATCTCCTGGAGCGGATGGATTTTTCCGACTCTTCTTCAAGAAGGGTTGTTCGTGCAGAAAAAAGATAGGGATCCGACTCAACTCAACTCATACAGGCCCATAAGCATAACCTCCTTCATGGTAAAAACTATGGAAAAAATAATCAATAGACACGTTAGGGATGAAACCTTACAAGTGGCCAATGGTGGTTGATGACCCTTCTAACTAAAGCAGAGATGAGGGGAAGTCAACTATGCTATGCTGACGACCTAGGGTTTATGGTCAAAGGGTAAAACAAAGGCATGCTGGAACACCTAATTCAAGAAGAATTAAATTTTATAAGCAACTGGTATCATGGGGAAGGTCTTTGGATTAACCCATCAAAAACAAACATGAGAATCTATACCAGGATAAGAAAGTTCCAGCTTGTGCAACCTGTCCTGGAAGGAATTCTGGATAAAACAATCAAAAGTAATCAAGTATCTGGGCATAGTCCTGGATGAGAGGCTAACTTGGAACTCACTATTGAGAACACAATATCTAAAGTGACAATGGCCCTTGGAGCCTGCAATAGACTCTTTGGATTGAAGTAGGGTTTGAAACCCAAAATGGTTAATTGGATATATGAAACCATTATAAAGCCAATGGTCACATATGCTGCATTACTGTGGTGGTTGAAAGTAGAACAAAAAACAGCTGCCAAAAGGCTACAGAGTCTTCAAAGGCTAGCTTGCGTAAGCATCACAAGAGCGATGAGCTCTTGTCCAACCCTGGCACTTGAAGCGGTCCTGGGATACACTCCTCTGGGGCAGGAGGTGATGAGGACAACGGTATAAGCGCAATGAAGCTTCTTGGTACAAAAAATGATAAAGACTACCTCCTCAGAGGGTGACATGAAAATAACCCAGAATTTCCTGAGGCTGAAATGCTAACCAAAATTTCAGAAGCAATGGTTAAGAAATACTCCTTTAAAAACCCATATACAGTCTCTATTGAAGAAAGAGAGAAATGGATTAAAAAGGAGGCCTACCCTACAAAAAGAGTCCAGAAGTTTTACACAGATGGTTCACGCCTTGACTCTAGGGCAGGATTCGGAATATACGGACCAGGAGTTAACCTAGCAGTGCCCCTGGGAAAACACGCCACGGTCTTCGAAGTGGAAGTCATGGCAATAGAATCATGTGCCAGAAGACTCATGCAAATGAAGCAAAAAGGAGCAAAATATTTCATACTTTCTGACAGCCATGTTGCACTGAAGGCACCTGTTCATTTGATTCGAAAGCAGTCTGGAAATGCAAGAGTGCTCTAGTAGAACTGGCTAGGAGATATAAGAATGAATGATAATAGGGATGTTGACAGGACATGGCCCCTTTTAAAAAAAACACCTCATAAAGGTGGGCCTTACCCAAAATGATGAATGCAGACTCTGCGGAGAAGCGGAGGAATCAGCGGAGCATATTTGGCTAAACTGTCCTGCCATATATAAAATTTGGGAAAAGATTCCTAGGAACATATCTCCTTAGCCCCAAGGACATCAGAGAACAGGAGCCCTCCAAACTGATCGGCTACCGTAAAAGTCTCAGATTCTGAGGGTACAAATATAAGTTAGGGAGGCGCAAAGGTCTTTTTTAGGGCTAAGTATGGGACAATCGTCTCCTTCCTCAGGAAAAACAAAGCTTAAATGGCAAAGAGGCAGAACGGTAGCGTGGTTTGTGGCTGTGGTACTAATGTTTCTACTATTTTAATATAAATAACAACTTTTTAAAATTTACATTTGTGCCATCAGTTATTTGTGAGTGAATATCCAGTGTATATACTGTTCATTCAAATAAAATACATACCTTTACTGCAGTGTTCTGAGAAGCCACTGCTTGGGAAGATCTTATGATTTGAGGCATCTAATATTCACTGTAAGAAGTTTTGCTTTTATTATAGGTTTATATGTTTTTTTCCTCTTTGACTGTACACTCAAAACACACACACACACACAACACACACAAAAACTTATGGTTCAAGAAAAAGAAGATTTTGTCAATTATTAAAAAATCAGAAGTTTTTTATTTGAATAAACTGAATTGTATAATGGCTTATCTAAATTATTAATAGCACCAAAGTCGGAGTTCCAGACCTAAAATCCCTTTTCCATACAATAACTGAAAGAAGTCACAAAAACTTCGAAACATGAGTTATTGTTATTTGTCACTTTAACAATTATTAAGGTATGCTTTAAGAGAATAAAGTGTGTATGGTTTTCTGATTTTTATATCCTTTATCTTTTTCAAATTAACATTTCTGTGGATCTGAATAAATTTCTTCAAAAAATATTTTTGTTTCAAACATGGTTCTGATTTTTATTTTAGTAGCCATAGCAAGGGACTGACAATGGACTCAAAATTTTTGTGAACATCACATTTTTTATAAAACTGTAATGTGACTGACTTGAAGTTAAGTTGTTTTCACCCAAATCTCATTTGTTTTCCCCTCTATTTTTTGTAAGGAAAAATTTTT
>NW_025789335.1:0-7776 GCF_021130785.1 Homalodisca vitripennis
GTATTAAAATAGGTGGTATATTATCAGCCCTGACCGCGTGCTAGGCATATCCTCGATAAAGCAACCATCATATCAGCCTTACTCACAGGTACAAATGAGAATCTAAACCACCCGATGCTTCTCTAAACGAGCAGACCTGAGTTTCAGCAGCTGCATAATCATGATCTGCAGATTGATTTTTTAAAATATAAATCATTAATTATATTAAGATCAAAGGAAAACATGGGTGATGACATCTGATTTTCCAAAACCTAGATTTTTAGCTCAGTTCCACAGTAACCTAATGACTGTTTCTTAGACAAATAACTATGATAACAACCTAGAATTTAGCATTTTTTATCTGTTGAAAGTATCCCAATCTTGTGTAGAACTTTGACCCTCTTGGCCTTTCGGAAAGCTAATCACTTTATTTCTGTAAGTTTCCTTATGAAATCATTTATTCAGGGGGCGGGGGAGGGGTCCCTTAGAGATTTGTTTTTTTGAGAATTGGGGCATTTTGTTTTTTTTTTTTAATATCGATGTAAGTTTACTAGTAAAAGATTAAATTTTTCTAGCCATCACATAGTGATTTTAAAACGATAGGGGGTTTGCCATGTGGAGTGTACTCATGAATTCACTCACTCTAATGGAGTCTAAGAAGGCTTGTCAACAGGACCTTGACTTAGCTGTGAACTTGCCATGCTTTTTTTGGTCTAGGAGATGATATGTGTTTCCACTGCGATGATTTCATCTTGGTTTCCTGGTTGTATCCATAAATACAGGATTCCATCACCAGAGAATCACTGTGTTCAGGTAGGTAGGGTTTACTGTTTTGCACTGTCCCATCATGTCTTTTGCAATTTCATTCAAAGGTAAGGTTGTTAATTGCTCCATTGTCAGCAACTTTGGAAGAACATTTGCGGGACACTCTTCTCTGTTTTTCAAATCCTCGGTTCAAATCGAATGTAACTGACAAACCCAAGTGCTGACTCTAATTTCTTCTGTTAGTTCTCAGACTGTAAGACAATAATCCTCGTGACTGAATTTGCACTTGATCAATAACCTTACCATTTTGGCTTTTAAATGACCCTGCCTGAAATGCGATTCACTTTCCATAAAACGTTCGACCAATTTTTAGATCGATTGTACTACTACTTTTATTCAAGTACTGCTCATGGCAGACTCCCCCAAAAGCATGTTGAATGTTGCGAATTGTTTTCCACTTGCAATTTGCCAAGCTTTTGGCAAACAGTTAATGCCAGTAACACTGCGCAAGTTTTTTTCTGTCGATTTAATACCCTTGATAAAAACTCGCCAATCACAACATAGAAAGTTTATCACTATGCAGAACTGCCCGGCGACTGAAAGCTTTGTCATGATAAGAAACAGTGCATGCGTGCAAATGACAGTCCCCCCCCCACATCCCCCACTAAGTCTTGGGCCGCCAGTGCTTCAATTCATTTAAGCGAGAGGACAGAAGGTCCGATACTTTTTGAACGGCCCTTGTCACAACACACATTTGACCTCCAGGCTCTTAAGCATGAACACCTCCACAGCAGGAATTTCAAGATGTCTGACATCCTTCAAGATAATTAAACAGCGATTTCTTTGGAGTGGGTGAGAAGATCAGGGGAGAGGCCCCAGTGTCTCCAACTGTCATATCAGTGGCGTGGAAGGTTGCTGCCCTTGCAACAAGGCTTTTTGAAAGGCCACCAAACACATCTACTCTTTGTGGCCCCTCGAACCCGGGATTTCACCCCCAGGGTTTCAGCACTGTTCTTGGGAACAACGTCCCAGACTGGCCAACCCAAGAGGATGGACGGAATTGTCATTTGTCGATTAGTCCAAAGTTTTCAGCGAGGTGGATGCTATTGGTTAAAAGTAACCATCCTGTGGTCAAACTTCAGGGTGTATGACAATGCTATATGTGTGTGTAAAAAGCTGGCCCTTCCACATCTTAACAACTTGGGGCGAGAGAGAGCTGCTACAAAGTTGTAAATTAAGTTTTGGAGCTCTCAGATGTCCCTTACATATGAGGGTTTTGCCGTTAATGGAGCTTGGAATGACTGATAACCGCCAGAGGAGCCACTCAGGGCCATCGCTGACCAGAAACTGTGAGCATGAAAATCCAGACACAAAGTGGGCAAGTTACAATTACTAATGTCAGAGGCCTGCTCCATGTCAAGGTGCTCCTAATAGACGCTCAACAAGAAGCCCATCAGCCCACTGTAATGCTACACTAGCACCAAGGTATTGGCCACAGGCTTTACCAGAGCAACCCCTGTGGAAGGCTAAGGAAATGCATTTCCCTGCGGTTGGACTGCCCGAAATTCGATGTAAATTTAATGAGATTTTGGTTTTTTGTTTTGTAGCTTTTAAATTGACTATCAATTAGTGTATATTAGTAATAGTTATATAAGTGACATTATGTATAATAGTAACATATTTGGCAACTATGTGGTAATTACCATAAAATTACATAAAATAATCACTATAAGACGCGAAATATCTGTAACTGCAAAAAAATATTTTTTATCAAATAAGAAAATATTTTTAGTTGATAAAGTTAAATCTTAATATCCATTACAGAACAAAAACAAAATTAGATATTGACAAGCCATTCTTACAATAATCATAAAGTATAAAAACTTAACTTAAGAAGAGTAAAATAACTAAAAAATTAGGTGTGGAAATAACTGTTTCAAAGGCATTTAGTGATAAATTAAAAATGGTAGACTAAAAGAAGGCGTCATTAATCACCCTGACACATTTATCTTCACACAAACAGTTTTTTCAGTTTTTATTTTAGGGATAGTTCCCCTTATGTGCTTCAAAGTCAAAAACAAAATCAGTTGAAAAACAAGAACTGAAAAAAAGTTTAAAAATAATTTTTTCCTAAATGGCCCGATCAATCGGACGTTGGCGGTTTTTATCCTGAACGCTAGGTAGTCTGATCAATCAAGCGTTTGTGACGTTTGCGTCTAAAGGAGTTAATTAACAAATAAATAATAAAATTTGGAAAAATTAGTAGCATGGAAGTTTAACAAATAAAATTCTTAGACAACATTCAAATGTTAACTTTTTCTTGATTCAATGGCTTATTAATCATCAAAAGCACAAAGCACTGAAAAAAGATGCAATAGTATCGGAACTTAGTAAAAATGGATTGACTAGGCCTGTACCAAGTGATTCCAAGTGCAATGATCCGGTGCAGGTCAGATCTATACCAAGTCAGAACCGCAACTTCTAAATTAAAAATTTTCACGATTTGTAATCGCTAATCAATGAAACCTGGTTTTTTCCATGATATTTGAGGCTTAAAACAATACAACTAAGTTATGTATTTGGTATCATTAAGAGATTAAGGTATGTTTAAAATGTTTTAGGGCTTTTCTGTAAAATTAATGGAGACTCACACTACCACCTACTCTATCACAATCTAGTTTTGTTCATATAATAAATCCACATATATAAGATTAACATATAAACCCTACTACAGAAAACTGTATGAAGATGAAATGCTAAATTACAGTATGAATGATTTGCAAGTTAAAGACACAAATAAACGGCCCAAATTTGGACAATTTAGGGTGTCCAGGAACGTTCTGGTAGGGGTGCATGAGTAGAACCAGTTCTAAGTCAGGTTTGCACTTCACTGTGTTACGTGGATGGGTGTGGAATCATGGAGTGCAGCCACTAACATACCACCTTCGTGTCGGGTCCATCAGTGAAATGTACTATTGCAGGGGTAGGCAGTAAGGTTGAAACCTTGGAAACGTATTATTTGTTAGTATTGCGATAGGGACCAGGCTAGTCAATAGATCCTGTATCGGGGACAGAGTAGATCAGGGAGTGGGAGCCACTAACTAACATACCCCTTCATGTCGGATCCAACATTGATGTCTATGGCAGGCTGTGAGCAGGTAAATGTGAAAACTTGGAAACGTTTTTATTATTTGTTAGTATTCGCCATGATGGACCAGGCTAGCCAGTAGCATCTGTACGGGACATAGTATATCAGGGAGTGTGGATCCACTAACTAAGCCCCGTACTTGTCGGAATCATCATTGATGTCTAAGGGAGCTGGTGAGCAGGTATGTGAAACTGTGGAAACGTATTATTTGTTATAATATTGCTGATGGAACAGGCTAGTTCATAGCATCTGAACGGGGACAAGGGTAGAATCAGGGAGTGGGAGCCACTAACTACTCCTTGTCGATCATCATTGATGTCAAAGGGAGCTGTGAGCAGGTTAATTGAAAACTTGGAAAACGTATTATATTGTTAGTATTGCAGATGGACCAGTCTAGTCAATAGCATCTGTAACGGGGAACAGAGTTAGATCAGGGATGTGGGGAGCCCCACTAACTAACTCCCTTCTTGTCGGATCATCATTGATGTCTAAAGTGCAGCTGTGAGCAGAGTAATGTGAAACTTGGAAATGAATTTAATTTTTAGTATTGCTGATGGACCAAGGCTAGCCATAGCAATCTGTACGGGGGACGAGAGTAGAGTCGGATGGTGGGAGCCACTAACTAACCCCTTCCTTGTGTTCGGATCACAATGATGTCTTAAGTGAGCTGTGGTACAGGATAAAGTGAAACTTGGGAAACGTATTATTTGTTTTAATATTGGCTGATGCGGAACAGGCTAGTCAATAAGCATCCTGTACGGGGACAGGGTAGAACAGGGAGTGGGGAGCCCACTAACTACCTCCTGTCGTATCATCATTGATGTCTAAGGGAGCTGTGAGCAGGTAATGGTGAAACACTTGGAAACGTAATTATTTGGTAGTATTGTCTGATGGACCAGGCTAGTCAATATATAGCATCTGTAACGGGACAAGTAGATCAGGGATTGTGGAGCCACTAACTAAACCCCTTCTTGTCGAGATCATCAATTGATGTCTATGCAGGTGTGAGCATTAATGTTTAAACTTGGGAAATGTATTATTTGTTAGTACTTGCTTGATGTGACCACAGGCCTAGTCAGTAAGCATCTGTACAGGGGACAGAGTAGATCAGGGAGTGGGAGCCACTAACTAACCTCCTTGTCGGGATCATCATTGATGTCTAAGTGAGTCTGTGAGCAGGTAATGTGCGGGGTGAAGGAAATTCTTCCTTTATGTATTTATTTGTTATTATTTTGGGTGGACAAATAAATACAAGTATGTAAATTATGAAGTTGATAATGCTCATCGAAAAAAACATTATTTATTTATATGTTATAAGCATCATTGGCAAAACCATCCATCACTATGTATAGTCCAGATGATTTAAGAGAATAAATCCTTCAAAACACGTTCCATGTCACCATAACACATAAAATCACATTTTCATGAATTATTGCGATGGACAAGGCAACCTAACCCTAATATAAGAGAACCCAATTTTAAGAACTAGTACACAAAATAAATAGCAGAAACGGCAAACAAAACATTTTGGTGCAACTTTATTAATATTTGTGCTTAGTTAATATGCATTATTATTCAATAAACAATATATCAAAATTATAAACTGTTGAAACATCCCAATTAATCTGATAAACAATTTGTTGTAAATAATTTTTTTAATTTTCGATAGCAAAAGTGTTATTAAAAAGATATTACTGCAAAAATGACTGACTAGTCCTCTTAACGATTGGAGAAAGATTTTTAAGTGACTAGTCCATTAGTTGTTTTGACAACAGATCCGAAAAATTATGTAGTAGCACACAGAAAAAATAAACTTAATGAAATTGCCTATATTACAAATACAAATCTAAAAAGGAAGTAGTATTTCCAATAAATTGGAAGGAAGTAGATAAATTGTAGATCAATAACGCTTATTATGATGATGGTGTAATCAGTTAGTTTCTGTGATTAGATAACAGTGAAACTAACAGATAACAATGTGTATTTTGTGAGCTTAAATAAGAATCAGTAAAACATATTCATGGAAATATATGTACGCATGTTTTTAAAGTAAGGTAACCTCGTTTTTAAATTACGCCACCGCAGCGCTGCAGTTGCCGTTTAGCGCATGCGTGTAGTGTAGCTATATCTAGAGTTGGGAAGACAACAGACGCCATTAACGACGCTGTTTTGGATTGAGTCTTTGTTTGTTTACGTGATTTTAAAATGCCGCCGCCGACCTATCGAGAATCCCGCCGACTGAAGTGCATGCTCTGATTCGTTTTTCTCTGTGCTAAAGGCTTTAAAGAAATTGACAATTTCATCGTCAAATCAGTGAATTTTTTATGGTGAAAACATTATGAGTGAAGGAATGGTGGCGGAAATGGTTCGGGCCTTCAAAGATGGCCGCACAAACGTTCATGGAAAAAAAAAATTTGAGGAACGAAGTGGGCGACCTTCATTTCAATTTACTGATGATCTCATTCAAAAAGTGGACTGTAAAAGGTGGAAAGAGAACGGACGGTTTCAACAATTATTCAATCCTTAAGCTACAAAAATTTCCTGCTGGTATCAAAAAGTGTTCTCTACAGAAATTGATGTCCCGAGGAACGTTTAAATTATCCGGGAAAACTGTGTTCCACGGTGGGTACCCCGAAAATGTTGAATGATGAGCACAAAAACCAAAAGATTGGGCTGTTGCAATTGAGCATTCTCGAGTGTTTACAGTAACAAAGGGAGATAATTTGTTGTAAGCCATAATCGTTTTACAGGTGAATGAAAACGTGGGTAGCCTAATGTTACAACAGAGTCAAAACAACAGTCAATAGGAATGGTGAGCAATTCAACACCCCCTAGGGAAAGGTCAAATTTCCAAAGCAAACAATTTCTTCTGCCCAGTAAAATCATGTGCACTGTCTTTTTGGGACTTACAGGGTGGTGTGTTGGTCAATTTTCTGCCTCGCGTTGAAAACGATTAATGCAAGCCGTGTACTAACGAAACATTAAAAAAAAACTGCGCGCACGCCAATTTTCAAAACGAAAGGCGTCGTTTGGCACCACGATAATGCTCCGTACTCATTCATCCAAATCAAATGCAAGAGCTCATCACCTGCAGACTTCATTTGGCTGGGAAACAATTGGACCACCTCCATACAGTCCCGATCTAGCGCCTACGACTACCATTTGTTTTCTACACTGTAAGACGCATTTGGCGGGGTAGCATCAAATCAATGATGAAGAAGTAAAAACTCTAGTGCAAACAGTGGTTGTCCAGTCCTGGTGTCAAGCTTCATTTGACAACGGCATACAAAAGCTGATCCCAAATTACGACAAGTGCCTTAGAATAATGGAAATTATGTCGACGAAGTAGAGGAAAAAAATGCTCTTTCAGGTAAATAAAGTTTTGTTTGAAGAATGTACTTGTTGGATTTTTTTATATCAAAACGGAACTTACTTATAAAAACATGCCTCGTAATAATGGCTAAATTTATCCTATCTGGCCAGCAAGATCAACATCTCCCGTAGAAAGACAGTCTTAAGTTGTAAGATTTTGGGGACCGTTTTAGCCCAGACTTTAAAATTTTGCATGGACTGGGGCACTTTTTTATTTAGTACCCTCCTACACCCTGCTGTACTGATCTACTTTGCTTACTCTGTTTTTGGTTCCCCTGTACAGATGTGTAACTTCATTGTGAATGTAAAAATGAATGGCCTTTTAGTTATGAAAGAAATCAGATCAAATAAGTTAAATTAAAACTATATTGAAAAATCATAGTTTGAGCTTCAGTTATATAATGAACTTTATTACACTACCTAGTACACGAACTTCTCATGTTTTTTGTAATAATTTGGGAAAATTTTCTTTATAGGTAACTGTTGTGAACCCATATGAAGATAATGCTTCA
>NW_025789336.1:0-7730 GCF_021130785.1 Homalodisca vitripennis
ATATCAGTCGCCTCCGTATGGCATTGGCGGTAATGATGACTAAATTGTTTTGTACTTATAACGGTAAATACGGAATACCTGTTTGCACAGAGTAGAAAACCATTATTATAAGAGTGCAAAATACAAAATAAATTTGACCTTTAGGATAGATCTCGTTAAAAAATCATTGTCTACTGGGAAATGCCTAATGTATTTATATTTTCTTCATACTGCCTACACAAGAGTTTTAAGCTCTAAAACTAAATGAAAAGTATTGAATCGGAATTGTAGTTATATATCCAACTTTTCCACTAAAAACTGTTCTATGCTTTAAACTAAAGCTGTATATTTTGCTATAGAAATTAATATTTTATAATGATCAATTAAAGTGTTACTTTTTCTGCCTATTTTCTACAATCTTCATGTTATTTGGCTTTTCAAAAGGTTTCTAAACTTAAGGTGAACCAAAATAATCTTACTTGAATTATCTCTTAACACTTGAAAACGGCTATCAAATAAAATGTTTTACGAGTAAGACTAAAATTTAGGTTAAGTAGCTGGTTTACGAGCCAACAAGATTCAACATAAAACTATACAAAGTAGTAAATAATGTAATAAGTAAATAATATAATAAAGATACAAAACCAGGATTTTTACATTTAGACATACTTTTCTGAGCAGTCAATAGTAATAGCGTAAAGGAATATTTATGCTTTAACACCTTAATTCAGCATACATAATAAACATAGAAACTGCATCTTTATAGTATTGTTTGTATATTACATATTTAAGAAATTTATTCAAATATTTATATAATGGTTTTTTTTAAATATACTATGTAGCATGAAATAGTATTTATTAAATAAAAACTATTTAGTCAACGTGTATATCCTTTGATACAAATAGAGTGCTCATCGATTAAATCATAGGCTTTAAAAACCTTTCTGGTTAAACAACTCTAAACACGTTGTTATATTTGAACTATTACATTTTATTATTACATGCGGGGTAATATAATTCAGTTTGATAGTTAAAAAAATGTTTATAAACCTTACTATAATATTTTAATAATAGTAGCCCAAAACAATATTAGAGAAAGCACACTTTGCAGGTTGTCATGACTGATTTAATTACAAAATTTTGCCATTCCCTTTAATAAACAGAAAAATCATTCCACCTGTAGCTTGTACCTCTCGAATGTTGTCTCATTTAATATTCTGTTGATCCAAAATGTGACATCGCCCAATCTCTTGAACTGGTTGTCGAGTCGATCCATCTCGATCGCCTCTTGACCTTGCTCGGTTTCATTCTTGCCACAACAATTTTCCCATGATATTTCTTGATTGCGATGAACTAGTTTTATACAAAGTTGTTAGTGTTAATGTGTTATTATTATCTCCACTTCTTTGTAATAGTTTGTAACAAAAATTGGATTTTCTTGATCAATCTTGAACTTTGTTTACTAAAACATGAAGTTTGTTTATTGTATCTATTAACATGTGATATAAATATCAGCTGCTTATGTATGACATTGTCGGTGATTATGATTAAATTGTGTTGTTCTTATAATGGTAAATACAGAATACCTGTTTGCATAGAGTAGAAACCCATTATTATAAGAGTGCAAAATACAAAACATAAATTTGACCCTTAGGATAGTATGTCGTTATAAATTTCATTGTCTACTGGAAATGCCTAAGGATTTTTATTTTATTAATACTGCCAACACAAGAGTTTTAAGCACTAACATTAAATAAAAAAGTATTGTGGTTATATATCAAAATTTTGCACTCTACCTTGTACTATGATTTCAAATAAACGCGCTGTAATTTCAGTATAAAATTAATATTTTACAATGTTCGTTAAAAGTGTTATTTTTTATGCATATTTTCTGGTCTGGTCATGCTCTTAGGCTTTTCCAAAGGTTTTTACACTAAAGGTTAACAAAACTAATCTACTCGAAGGATTTACTCTCTTTACTCTCATTTATATCACCTATGATACTGAAAACAACTACTAAATAAAATGTTTTACAAGTAAAACTTAAACTTTGGTTTAGTAACAAGATTTTATCATCAAACTATACAAAGTAATAAATAAGATAACCGATAAAATATTCTAAGGACCTATGTGGATATCTAGATGGAGGAAGCTAGTACAAAATCACTCCTCGGGTTGAAACGACCTATGACGCTAGTTGCATTTTCGATAAAAAATAAAAGAAGAGATGCTGCACTAATCTTCCGAGACACTACCAACTCCAACAACAACTAAAATGTAAAACAAGCTTTATTGTCTCGGCTATCATTGAAAACTCCAATGAAGATGCTCTAGCATTATTTATAAATTGATGGCTGAAAAGCATTCATTCAGGAATGGAATTGCGTTTGGAGCAAAAGTTAAAATTGTTGCCATACGACATGTCAGAGAATTTCCACAGGTAAAGAAGGTTATCAAACTCATCGCAATACAATTGTAATAAACGAGATGGCTTTGGATGCAGCTTGCTGATAAATGAATTAACACTACAATGGAAATGTTATGTTTACGGTCGGAAAAAAAATATATATATATATATATATATATATATATATATATATATATAATATATATATATATATAGGTGTGTGTGTGTGTTTTAATTTATAATAGTATTTTAATTGCATTACATAGTTTATTGATCATTGGTGCTATATAAATCTAAAATTTGGCAGTAACTTCTTCTGTGTAATCTGCATTACACTACTGATCAAGCACTTTACACAAATTTTCCAAACCTTAAATTAAACACACAAGAAATTTGATGTTCAATTCAAATATTGTAAACAAAGGCTTAACCTAAAATGTTTTAAACCTACTCCTACCGCTATGACAGCCAGCCAGGCTAATGAATTGTTCCCGCTCGGACAAAGTTCGACGTTAGACATGAATGAAATGCTAACTGTTCCTCTTCCCGATAACAACAACGACTTCGTGAATCCAAAAAAGCGACATATTACTAAAACTGCAAATGCTTCTCCACCTCCTAAGAAGTACTACCTCGATGTGGTGAGATTCATTCAAAAAACCAATTCAAGATACTTGAACCAACCCATACCAATGTTGCAGATCATAGCTACTGTCTTCCTTCCTCACAACAAGGACATGAAATGGAACAAGGATCTCCTGATGATATAAAGAAAAATAAATCACGATCTAAGATCCCACCAATATTTTGCGTGACGTAAATAACCACCAAGAAATAATAAAAGATATTAAGTGTAATGTAATATCAAGTTTCACAACTGAAATCAAAGCTAAATCGATCAAGATAAAACCTAACAGAAATAAATGACTACAGGAAACTAACTAACTTTTATGAAACAAATCAAGTAAGTTTTTCACGTTTAAACCTTCCAGGACAAAAACCTTGAAGTGATCATTCGTAATGTTCCCTACTCTCTAACTGACGAAGAAATCAATCAAGAGTTATGTGACATGGGTTCCCCGACCATTAAAGTATCAAGATTGTTCAACAAAAACAAAAGTCCAATGCCACTCTGTTTTGTAGAGCTGGAGAATTCGGAAAGTGGTCGTGATATTATAAACCCTTGAACAATTGTTTCACGCCATAATTAAAGTGGAAAATTAAAAGGAAGTCAAAAAACATCCCACAGTGTCTGAGATGCCAAGACTTTGGTCACACAAAAAACTTCTGCAAATCTGGACCCTCGCTGTGTGCGGTGCTCGGATCCCATCTCTATTCAGACTGCCCGGTCAGTAAAGAAACCAAACCAGTGTGTGTTAACTGCGGCGAGGAACATACTTCAAATTACAGGAGGTGTAAATACTACCAGGGCATCAAGCAGAAATTGACCGGTCGCAAGAAATCCTCCATAGGGAACGACCAAGAATCTCGTCCACAAGTTACAACGACACGACCCGAAAACTCAACGAACTAGGGAAAACTCAACCAAAATCATCTCCACCTCGATCTCCGTTGAATATGAACTCCCCCAGCTATGCTGAGGTGGCTCATCCGTCGTACATTCCTTCAACTGCAAACTCCGTAGAGGATCCACAATCTCTGGAAGCAGGTAACATCTCAGGTCTTGACGAAATAATAAGCAATGTAGTAAAAATTACTCATACCCCAGTTGAAAAAGGTTATTCAGCAGGTTATTGTTCTTTCTTTAAAAATGCCCGTGACTAACAATCAGGCCCCAACTCTCTTTAAAAACTTAATTGTTCTCAATTGGAATGCCAATGGCTTGAAAGACAAAAAAACATCTCTTTACAGTTTTCCCTAGTAAGACATAATATAGATGTTGCATGTGTCACTGAAACTCACTTCCTGCCCAATGATAAATTTAAAATAAGTGGCTATTCTATTTACAGACAGGACCGAGTGGTCCTCATGCCTCTGGGGGTGTCGCAATTTTGATCAAAAGAAACATAAAACACCACGAATTTCTTGCTCCCCAGTTACAAAGTTTAGAAGCTGTTTCCATAAAAATAATTTTACAAATGGACTCAACTTTTCATTAGTATCAGCATACTTACCTCCTAACAAACGTTTTGTTGATGAAGATTTTAATAGGATTCTCTAAAATTTAATAGTCCTACTATTTTAATGGGAGATCTAAACATTTAAAAACACTTTATGGGGATGTCGCACTAATAAACCCAAAGGGTAATAAATTGAATGACTACTTGATGCGTACAACTATTAATATATCTGCTCCTGTAGAACCAAATTTTATCCGTGGCAGAGAAACCAGCAACCTGACATATTAGATATTGTTTTGTTTAATAATTTCAATGAACCGATAGTACAGCAAACCTTATGCGAGTTAACGTCTGACCACTTACCAGTAATTGTAACTTTTTCAATTAAACCCGATTTTACCAATCCTCCATTGAAACTAATAAATGGTAAAGTTGACTGGGCTGTATTTCATAACGAATTAGAAACTAATATTATCTTGCCGAATTGTTTACAGTCTTTCGAAGATATTGACAACTGTGTACTACAATTCACTGAGCTGATTAAAAATTCGGTTAAAAAAGCAGTCGCAAAACAATCACAAACCATGTTTTGTCCTAATCGCCCTCCGCAAAGAATTCTTAATTTAATTAAAGAAAAACATGTTTTTAGGAGACGGTGGCAGAGACACAGGCATCCAGAAGATCGCATGCAGCTTAACAGGCTCATCAGGAAAATAAAATCAGAATTAGATATTTTCAAAATTAATGACTATCAGAAATATTTGAGTGAAATAAACCCAGGCGATAGTTCAATGTGGCTGGCAACCAAAAGAATTCTCAGAACGCCTTCTACGATCCCTCCCTTCAACAAGGCCAGGAGACGTACCAGAGTGACTCTGAAAAATGTGAGGTTTTTGCGAATTATTTTGAAAATGCTTTTTCCCCTAACCCTAATGTTAATTTGCAAACTGAAGATGAAGTCAACAGGTTTTTAAATAGCACAATCTTATCTGCTGAGCTTCCCACTCAGTATATCTCAACATCTGAAATTAGAAATGTTATCCAATACCTACCGTTGAGGAAAGCTCCTGGGTATGACTTGATAACAAATTAATATTAAAGGAACTCCCGCCAACAGCCCATCAGCTATTAAAAACTTTATTTAATGCATGCCTACACGTTGGTTACTTTCCTAAATCCTGGAAACATGCTGAAGTTATTGTTATCCACAAGCCCGGTAAGCCTGTTAGAAATCCCTTAGTTACAGACCCATCAGCCTACTACCCACTCTGGCAAAAGTATTTGAAAAGCTAATACAGAAGAGACTATGCAGATTCATTGAAGATTTCTCAATGTATTCCTCCCCACCAATTCGGTTTTAGGGCAAAACATTCTACTACGCAGCAACTTGCGAGGTTAACACAAACAATAGTGCAAGGGTTTGAAAATAAAAGACACTCTGCTGCTTTGTTTCTGGATGTTGCTCAGGCCTTTGACAAAGTATGGCACAAAGGCCTTCTGTATAAGCTATTTCAAACTGGACTTCCAAATTACTTGCAAAACATCATCGAATCATTTTTAGAAAACCGGCTTTTTCAGAAAAAATTTAAATTCTACTCATTCCACTGTTCGACAGATCCGGGCTGGTTTTGCCACAAGGCTCAATTTTAGGACCTATCCTGTTTAATATGTTCATGCATGACCTAACCCATTCCAGCTCATTCTACGCTTGCTCTTTTCGCTGATGACACTGCCTTGATTTCCCAACATCAAGACTTTGGGACACAGCAGTTGACATGCTTCAGACTGATACAGACCTACTTTTTGATTGGTTCGTTAATTGGAAAATCGCACTTAACCCTCTAAAATGTGAAGCGAAAATATTTTTCGCTAAAAAAATTTTCAATCCCTTAAGGAATATAGAAATTCAAGATAACATCATACCATGGAATGAAAATGACAGAACTGTTAAATATTTGGGTGTCTTATTAGACTCTAAACTTAACTTATAAACAGCACTAAATTCAAATTAAATCAAGCAAACACAAGATTGGCAAAAATGTACCCAATTATCAATAGAAGATCATCTCTTAAACTTAAATGCGCTCTTTTAATTTTACCAAGGAATATTCAGACCCCTCTTAACTTATGCTTGTCCAGTTTGGGGTCCTTGCCTCCATAAATCAAAAATGAACAAACTTCAAGTATTCCAAAACAAGTTTTTGAGAATAGCAACAAAATTCTCCATGGTTTGTTAGAAACCGACAGATTCATAATGAATTTTGAAATTCCGACCATCGTGACTACATCCGAAAACTAAGTGCTAAAATTTCTAGAAACTCTGGACCAATCAACAGGTGCTGGTCCATTTTAACATTGGCCAAAAAAACTGTCAACAGAAGACTGAAAGCACGTCTTTTTCAAGACATTTTATTATAATTTGAAACTTACATTGTTTGTCAAGTACTAATTTTATTGTTTATTTTCTGTTAACTGTATTATGTTATAGGGTGTCTCCATTGGAGCAAACCCACTAATGTTAATATTTCTATGTTCTTCTGTTCTCTATGATTCAAAACTTCTGTGTATAATTATTTACTTGTAGTAATTGAACCAGAAAATAAAGCTTTTGAAAAAAAAAAAAAAAAAAAAAAAATTTAAAAAAATTATTTCAGACTCTCTGATACACTTTAGCTGATTGTTATTAACAGCTGTTATGTTTTTTTAATAAAAGGTCACAAGATTTAATAAAACATTAAATACAGAATACTATATGCAGATATTAAAAATTTTGCAAGTGTATTAGATCACCCTGGAGACGTGATTAAACGTGATTATTTCATCTTGAAGCTTATTTTATTCAAATATCCCTTTTATTTTCGTGATTTAAAGTAAAAGATAGCTAAATTTTTCAGAAAGCATTTTTCTCAAACGTTTTCTATCTACTGCTGGCATCATATCCAACCGATTGAAGGAGAGTTTTGATCAAAGTAATTCGGGAGAGAATCTGATGTCATGTTTAAGGTTTGTTATTTTTTATGAATATTTGATAGAGTAGCAGATTTTAAAGTTACAAATCTAGAGCAGTGGGTTGCGAGGATTTTTTATTTACCTTCTTTAGCCGGTTTTAAAATCGGGTTTTTTAGGGTGTGTTGAATGCGAGTGGTATTTTGCACACTTGTTCTGTGCAGTGACATCATAAACATAACATCTTATTCTTTTATATTATTTCAAAATTCAGGAAGACCCTTTTTTATCCTTGCGTTAATAATCTTAACTAGGAA
>NW_025789337.1:0-8475 GCF_021130785.1 Homalodisca vitripennis
GGTACGCATTTTTTGAAAAGGGTCCACAACATGATTTTTGGCTTTTTTCAATATATTTCAAAAATTAACAAAAATGATGAGGAACCAAATTGTGTCATTTTCACGATAATGATTATTTGTCCGGCCAAACTCAATGGTTTCTACTTCTTCACTTGAAAAAAGCTTTGGAAAAAATTAAATTGTACACTTTTATCTTTTGACAGAGTAAAGTTTTCACAAGACGAGTTGGTAAGTTTACCTACTGTATCAATTAAAATATGGGTCTCACTTGACTTGGTTCCCAGCAATTTCTTCCATGATAAAAAAAGAAACATTCCACAATTAATTCCATATTTTATAATAAAATAAATTCATTCATTCATTTAAAATAGGGACAATTCACAAAAATATGTAGTACCACAGCACCAATGTTAAACTGAAACCACAGATCCTCACATATGGACAATAGCTTGCAGTGTGACTTAATGTGTCATGTTGAGACTTGTGTGGTTTTCATGTCTCCACATAGAGTAAGTTTCTTTCATGTTGAGGACTTGGAATGAATGTTTCATGTCTCCACAAGAGTTAATTTCAAACACTGGTTTGAAAAACTGGTCTAGATCACCCATTGTGGTTTGTGTTTATTAAAATATTAGTAAATTAGCATATAATGTAAACTTGATTGTTTGACCTTTATATAGTTATTAATGTCGTTGTTTTTTTTTCTATTCAGAATGTTAAACTTTTAAATCGTTGTATAAAAATATTATTATTAATGCTTGTAAAGTTATAATTAAGCATGTTTTTAGGTACAAGTATTGTAGGGCCACATTTAGTTAGGCCTATAATTATTTGTGTAAATTAATATTTTTAATTCATTGACTTACTAAATTTTTTTAAAGAAACTTAATTGTCTTTTTTATTTATACACACTTAAAAACTTAGAACACAATAATTTTATTTTCACCTTCATTTTTTTTCAGATGATTTTCAAAACAGAAATTATAATACCATTTTAACACCTTAGAATTGATTTTTTCTTCATCACATAAATATTTTGTTTACAATCAATTTTTAGTGTCTAAAAATTTAATTTTTGACTTTGATATATGATTAGAAAATGTTAATACTCAAAAACCCCACTCATATTATTTATACCATTTGAAAGCTGATTTTATTTCCTCTTTCCAGTGATATATACTTTTATAAGGGTAGCGTTGGAGAGAGATTTTTGCTACAACACTTTTTGTAACTTAATGTTCCGATTTCAGAAAAATCAAATTATTTGTGTTAATGAATTATTTTTATGGTGATAGAAGATCATAAATACCATTTTAATAGTATCATATGATTCTGCATTTAGTTTTGAACATATGGAGTAAAAATTTTGAAGCCTCTAGCTTCATAATTGTCCATTCTACTTATGGAAAGACGAGAATACGTGTACGCCTCACTTGGGCGGCAAAAAAATGGGCCTTGGATAATGAATTAGCATAAAACCTTCAAATGCGGCCGTATCTCGGAAAACCCTTTGTTTGAATAAGCTACAATTTTGGATTTCTTCTGTATCTATATGTATTATATTATCTATGTAAACTTTTATTGAAATCAGAGAACCTTGTGGTGTCAATTCTACTTTTGGGTGGATGATTTGGCGTGGCGAATGGCAATCTATGGAATGGGGGCACACAAATTCTCCAAAAAACCAAGAAAATGTCTTCGAACTTTGTCAGCGAGAAATATTATGGCAATTGTTTTTGAGTCTGCTAAAGGAGTGTTTCTGGGTGGATTTCTTTAAGAGAGGATCAAAACAATCAAACGCAGAAGAGAAGCTAGGTCGACCGATTACAAAACATGCATAAGGGAAAAATGAGCCTCAAAAATTTTGTTTTTTCTATGCCAATTGTAAATCCCCATACAGCCAATCATACATGACACAAGTTTTGGATGATTTGGATTGGGAAGTGTTTATCATCTGCCTTAGAGCCCATTTTTTTATTTCAAAACTTCTGTTACTTTTTGGAATAGCCCTTTATATATATATATATATATTATATGTATATATATATCTATATATTAAACCTGCCGCGAGTGCGTTCCAAATTTTATGTACACTAAAAGGATCTTAGAACCTCTAAGATACAAAGATTAAATGGACAAAGTTGTCCATAATAACAATACAATTAAGTGTGGTCAAGTTGATTATTGATTGTGTCCATTCACTCACTGCACTCAAAAAACTTTTTATCAAAATTTTGATACTATTACATTCTCTTTTACTATTACCTATAATGGTAAGCAGACTAAATAAAGAAATATAAAAAAAATTAATTAATTAAAAACTGTTTGTTGGCCTGACTGCCTTAATTTATTTAATACGCAAAACACATAACATTTCAGACTCTAATTTTTACTTCATTATAATTTAAGGTGACAGCGTAATATTGAAATTAACAATAAATTTGAGCAAAGACAAAAATAGTTTGCTTAAACAATTGAACAACACAATTCCATGCATTTACTTCTTGAAAAACCTTTAATAACGTTTCCACAACAATCCAAGGAAAAGAAAAAAGATTCAAACTTTATGTTGACAACAAAGAAATTTCATTACCAAGATTCTCAAAAGGTTAATTATAATATTGCAGTAAAAAGTGATTCCATTAAGCATTCGCAAATTATTTTTGCTTTTACCTTTATTTGTTGGCCATTGTAACTTGGAGAATCTCTCATACTTCTTTGCTGCATTCTGGAATGCCAGTTCTCGTGGCCTTGTTGTGACACATGACTAGCAACATAAGGACACGTGTTTCTCAGCTGTATTCTCCAGCTGTTGCTAGAGGTGGCCAGTACCAAACACCGCTCTGTCCTTACCCATACCATGACGTTGCCTGGACACAGGATGTACCATTACCCAACACAGCTTGCGGAATTTAAATTCGTGCTGAACTGAAAAACAAAACAACCTATTAATGAAGTATTCTTTTACTTTACACACAACACTGACAATAGTAATACTAAATAACATTATTAATACAGTACTAACACTTTAATTGGTATCATTTTTGACAACATTGATCAGCTAAGCAATTTACTAGGAGTAGGGCAAGTAGCTAATTGAGTGAAAAAGATACAGGGCAAGCATCACCTACTTTTCTTACGTGAGAATTGTTCTGAAACTCAGTTTCGTAAGCCTATATTGTCATATAATAGTATATTGCAGGATGGAAATTATATTATACTTGCTGTTTTTTTTAATTATTTTAATCAATATTGATCTACGTAGTAAAATTGTATGTATATGTAACTCAAGATCTGATATGGGAAAATAACATCAAGTTATAGTTCATTTAGAATCCAAACAGACAAAACAGGATTTTATGGATAACATAGGGCCTTTAACATTATAAGACTAAAAACTGCTGTTTTGAATTTGGAAAATATGGACAAAATAAGGCAAGATAGTGCTGGCTTGGTTACATATATAAGGATAAATAAATATTTGAGAATAAAGGTTGAAATAAATAAATAATAAACTTTTAAGAGACAACCACAGATTTTAAGAGCTTCTATTTTAGAAGACACACCTTCAGATGGATGTTCAAATCCAACAGTCAACAATAGCTCTCAAGATTTATGGTTTTCAAACAAAAAAAATCTCGGGAAACCAGAGAAAAACTGTGTATGGGACACATAAGTTCCCTTTGACTTTCCTTTTTTTAGAGTCCCTTCCCGCTGATTCCATCAACAGCAGTCTGATTCTGGCTGTTCCTCATCTTCGTTTAATCTCAAGAGATCGTCATTATCTGCCATTTTCTGCAAAAAGATTACAATAATGATTATAGGTTTATTAATAAAACAAAATGTATATAATGCTGGAACTAATTTTATACCCAACCACTTACTTAACTACAGAAAAGGAAAATTTCTATACAGAATAAGCTGTTATATTAAAAATAATAAACATTGACTCGGATGAGTAGGCCTATATTATGTGATAGCAACAACAAACTGCAATGTTAATAAAAT
Source organism: Homalodisca vitripennis (assembly GCF_021130785.1). Taxonomy (NCBI): domain Eukaryota; kingdom Metazoa; phylum Arthropoda; class Insecta; order Hemiptera; family Cicadellidae; genus Homalodisca; species Homalodisca vitripennis. The sequence goes on from NW_025789337.1 coordinate 4,009, forward strand.
AACAAGACTTTCAATTAACTTTAACTAGAGTGTAAGAGTATTAAAATAACACGTTTCGGGAGAAGAAAGCAGGATGATTTTTACTTTCACTTGATGTAAATTAATTTGATCAAGATTGTCATCCAATTTTCTCAATTAGCCTAGCGTTGTGTAGCAGATTGTAGTTACTAGGAATAACAGGACCAAATTGATAATCTTTATAATTACAGGTTTTATTTTTCTAAAATACCCCAGACCTGTTTGTATTCAGAAGATTAACCCTTTGCTATTGGGAGCATCACCTATATGAGGCCCAAAACATTTTTTCGCTCAGCTCGGATGGAACTCCCAGGTGGTTGACCTTCTTTGCTTTGTCAGACACACATAGGAAGGTCCAGTTGGGTTCTTGGAGTCAACCACTCAGTGCTTCCTTATAATTATGACATGTTCACTATGTCTTGGATGTTATAATGGCAGTATTTGACCCTTGGCTCTTTCAAAGTTAAAACTTTACAGACTGACTATTTATTATTTGCTTTTTTAACAAAATTAAGTAATATGTCATTTTAAGTTATAGGATTGATCTGTTCTTAAAAAAAAAAAAAATATATTTATTTGTAAGAATGAAATACGATCTCTAGATAGGTCTTGTAGTTTTAAACAGGAATATTAACACGTTTCCATATTGTTTGGAGCCTTCTCATGTCCAAACAAATAGACTATAAATTTTAATAAATTTATGTAGGGTACATTATGAGCAGTTACAATGATACTAGCAATCGAATAAAAAAAAAATTAAAACATTTGTTAAACTACGTTTACATATTGTATGTGCTGCAAATAGAGAACATATTAATATAGCCTAGTTACTTATTTGGTTAAGAAAAGAATTGCAGGCAATTTCCTGCAGCTACAACAGAATAAGGATTTTAATTTTATAACTGCAATACGGCGGGCTACAGCTTAAAGTTAGTGGTTTGATAGAGCTAAAACTCCAAAAACCAATTGGAGGGCTATACTAGTTGTGTGAGCGTCAGGATGTTGTCATTAATCACTGATGACGCAAAAAAAAAACAGCCAATGTGCCATCCTTGGGACCTGAGAGAGGGCAATCATAACAAGTTTAATGTTGATTACAAAAGTGTAAACACTTGCTTGGACAAATTCAAGAACCAAAAAAATTATTTTGTTTGTCATCTTGATTAATTGGGTACTTTGGGATTTTATACCGACCACACCCAGAACATGAATCCGTTATTTGACATTTTGCGTATACTGATTACTAGACTTAGTTAAGAATACAATATTTTGTCCATATCAATAAAGGAATTTGTCTTATCGCAAACCCCTCCCCATCCTCAGACAGAGGTCAAAGTCGAGCCGGTCTAGTAGATAACGTGATTGCAGAGTCTCGCCGCCCGTTAAGGTAGTGCGTCGCTTTGTTGGACTTCCGTGTTTTACCCCTACATTTCTCCAAACAAAAAAATTCAACTCAAACAACAAACATTACCAAACAAAAAACTAAACTCTTTATTGAAAAAAACACTCAAAACTTGATCACACTCTGTTTTTTTATTCTCTTGATCACACTCTTGCACCCAAAATGCGAGGTGCTTATGTCAACGAAAGAATAAAAATCCCTCGAGGCTAGTAGCCTACCTATCAGGAACAATATCAAAGTCTAGAGGGACTGATCAGAAATATAACTTGGAATTGTAATGGAAAGGCAAGTATGTATCCGTGACAACAAACTTAAAATATCAGATGATGCGTTGCGGCCTGCCGTATAATCGGGATTCTCTAGAAAGATAAGATAACAGCGACAAAAATACCGATTACAAATACCTGGAAATGCTTGTAATTTTTGTAATTAAAGAGTTGTTTTTTCATTCTCTTATGTTTGCATTCTATTAAAATTAATACTTTTGTGTTCTTCATACTGGTTGTGGTTGGCCATAATCCCCAAAGTACCGATATAATTTTTGTAATATACGAGGGTGGCTGCACTCAAATTAAATTAAATGCATTTAAAGTTAATTTCAAAATTTTAAATTTATATTTTCTGATCAGCCCTTCTAGAATTTCATTTACGTTTCCAAAGATGGTGCCACATCAGGATGACGTCATCACGGTAGGTTTCAATCTCTGTCACCAAAAGGTAATGTGACGCTCGTTACGGATGTACAAACAATGGAAATATTCCTCGCGCGCAAGAACAGTTGTTCCATTTGTTATATTATACAACTTCGTTATTTATCATTTCCCCCTGTTAACCCCTTATATTGTTTTGGTTCTGCAGGTCGATTCCAATAAGATAATAACGCAAAACTCGAATTTTTGCCACTCCGGCCATTACTTTCACAATTCACCAATCAGGCTAAAACACAATTTTAACATATTAATCAAAAACTCAAAATTTACATTTTGTCTATGTACAAGCAATGTTATTTCGCCTATTAGTATACATTTATTTTGTATTTTAGGCATTGATTGAAGTGACCTCTGAAGTAAAATAATTAGGCTGGTAGGGGGTTCGATAAGCGGACCCGTTTTTTTATATCGAAATTGGGCAAACGATATTACTTAACCCTCCCTAGGCAACTACTTTTTCTCCAAGTGGCGGGACTTTTTCTCACATTTTGTTTGTGTATCAATATATACATTATTTTTAGCTCTAAAAATTAGTATAATTATGACATGTTATATATCAAATTAAACTGCACAAAAACACACAAATGTATCAATGTTAAAATAGTTTACCTTACCTTTAGTTTAGTTGAAAAAGTAGATGAGTTGAAAAACCAAAATATTTTTTTGAAAAATTTTTATTTTGGGCTTCAATTATGAAATTAATAAATAGCAAAATTTAAACTTTTCATGATAGCAGTTTTTGTTCTAAATTTAATTTCCATATGCAAAAAAAAATACACAGTTTGAGATTGAACTAAAAAAAAAATCCACTAATACTAATTACGTATAAAACAAACTATGCACACCAGTTTTTTTTTTTTGACATTTTAGTCTGTATCTGAGGCATCTTCTTTTCCTCCTCTTTCTTCCAGGCCTTAGAGGCCCTCAATAATGTTCCAAGTAAGGTAAAGCACTCTCTGTGAAACTCCACAATTGCAGGGCCTGGACACCAAAAGTGGCTTTTACCTCTTTTTTTTGTAGGTCCACATAAAAGCACATTATTTTTTTTTTCTGTTTTTGTTTCTTTTTTTTTAAGCCTAAGCTTTAAGCTATGACGGCTTCATTGAACACTGGCTATTTTATGTTTATTCCTGATGGGCCCTCCCCGGGATTTGAACCGTAATCTTCTCAGTTAGAGAGTGAGACCTATATCCAATTGGTCTACCGAGGAGGACAACCACATAGTTCTTCTTTGGCATCCAGCCGCGGAACTGTTCTATTACCGCGACTGGCCAAGGGCGTTTAAAATCGGCATACAGTAAACAAAACGTATAGCCAGTACAATAAAATAATATATGAAATTAAACATTGGAATTCTGTTCTTTTTATCCATACCACTTCAAGCGCGGGGATACGTCGCGGAATGTTTTTATAAAACCGCTTTAACAAAAAAGGCTTATCGTAAATAGACGCTGCAGCGTCTTTGCACATGGTAATAGAAAAATATATAGACGCTGCAGCGTCTTTCACCACTCGGAGGGTTAATCATATAACCATCGATACTGATTTATTTATTTTGAACTATTAACTTAACACTTTAAAGCCGGTCATGAAACAATTATACCTGATCAATAAATACGTTATAAATTTTTTAAATTTCCAATGTGTAAAGTTAAATTTTTTTTTCGTTTCTGTATGTCAAAACTAGAGTTATTTAACGGTGAATAAAATTTGTTTAGCCTTTTTGGATTTCCTAGGATAATTTTTAACTTTTGAGAATATCTGTAGAATAAGCTGTACGTGTAGTTTGTCACCAATATTTTTTTATATTTATTCAGTAAGTATGGGAATGAAACACTGTTTTATCTGAGAAAATACATATACTATATTACAAACCAATAAAATTAGAAAAATACAAAAGTAGACAAAGAGTTGTTTAACTTTGGTGTCTGTCCCAAAATGACATTTCACGCGTCTCCTGCAAGCCACTGTTATCGCGTGGACTTTGAACCTTCTTATCGTCTGGGCAACCTGTAGGACAGCCTTGGCGGGGCTTGAATTATGCTTTCTTGCTTTTCTGATAACATCCTTATGACCGTAGTAAAATATGAAAAACGTTTGGCGGTTGACCAAGTTAAGTAATCATGCTCACAAATTACCGAATCTTCCCAAATTCCGAATCGTCTGGATTCCGCCATTCACACGAATGATGGTAAAAACCACTAATTAAATACTGGAAAATGCTGTATATAATATGATTAATTTACTTTAAAAAGAATAGGACACTAAACTCCAATACATATGCGGAGTACCGGACGCTTCCTAATAACAATAACTGGACTAGATGTCTTGACGGGA
>NW_025789338.1:0-7639 GCF_021130785.1 Homalodisca vitripennis
CCAAGTATAAGTATCCAACAATTGTCTATCAATGTCTACAGTTTTGATGAAAATATTAACAGTGTTCCGTTCCAAATTTCTGAAAAATTCTGACGCTAGAAACAAACATTGATTTATTGTATGTTAAACGAGATGTTAAATCTCATTATGTTTTGATCAACCGATTTTAAATAAGCTTTTTTTTCTTCGCAGTTGTCTAAACATAAAGAAAAGAAAATTTTTGTGATAGAAGATGTTTAAGCCATTTTACAAATCTGGAGATTTAACAGATCACTTAGGAAATTTGTAAAAATCATGAAGTTTGTAAGCCAAATTATGCAATTTCCAGGTCAATACAAACTTAAAATTTACTATTTATCAAAAGAAGTTTAGCCATCCTTACGTTATTTATATGGATTTTGAGAGCATATTAGAAAAAATTCCGACTTGCAAGAACAATCCACAAAGATCGACTACAACCAAGATTCAGAAGCACATGTTCCTTATGGTTTTTTTACTCTATAATGTAGTGGTCGAATGTGGACAATCGTATGTACAAAAGCCGATAGGTTTTCGAGCAAAAATGAAGAAGATTTGCCAAATGTTCCTATGCAATATTGTTGGGAAGAACTCAAATAAATTATCGAAATACATAGCTACAAAATATAATTCTAAGAACAAAAAACCTATGAAAATTGACTGAAGAGAAGAAAAAAATTTCGTATCAAAATTTCAAAAACGTTTGTCATATTTGCGAATGGTCTGCTTATGATGTTGAGTCATTTCAGGTATGCGTTTTACTCTGTGAATAGTTGGAAAGATAAGAGTTATAATAAAGTAAAGTAGATCATTGTCATTTAACGGCAAGTTTCGAGGCGCAGCTCATGCATGTTGCCAATCTGGAATTGAAATTTCCACAAAACATATCCGGTTTTCTGTCATAATATGTCAAATTTACGATACTCATTTGTACATAAAAAGATTGGCTATAACAATATGGAAATGTTGATTTGATCGCAAACACCGATGAAAAATTTATAAATTATTACTGTAAAATTCTGGATATGGCTATGAATTCGAAGGTGATAAGCCAAGAAAATTCATCAAGTTTTCGGTTTGTTGAACACATTTGATTCATTGCCTCGTCTATTGAAAAATTAGCGAAAAATCTAAAGAAAGAAGACTTCAAACATACAAAATCAATTTATACCAGGCTGGACTGTACTGAAATTATAAAAAAGACAGGCCCCCCCAAATGACGAAGAGAAGAAATCTTTTAAAGATTCTCTATCTGGAAAAAGGCATATTTCCTTACGAATTTATCGACAGTATTGAAAAACTTGATTACACAGAAGAATTGAGAATTCCCAAGATTCTCTATTCACTTTCTGACAGATGGAGAGCATATCTGAGAAAGATTTTCAACACTACTTAAAAAAAAAAAAAAATATGTTTGCGAACCAAATTTAAAAGAGAACAATCTTGGAAATTACTCTGATTTGTACAATATCCAAGATGTTTTATGGCTGTGCTTGATATATTCGAAAATTTCCAGAAACAATTTGCCTTAATTAGTTATAAAACTCGATCCGGCACACCTATCTCACAGCTCCCAGTCTCGCATGGGACGCAATGTTAAAACTAACGAAAATTGAGCTTCAACTGATACACCGATTACGATATGTATTTAATGATCGAAAAAAGGTTATAGTATTTCGCGGAGGGCATTTCTCAGTGTATTAAAAACGATTATGTGAAAGCAATTAACAAATATTTAAAAGATTTTGATAAGACAAAGCCCGTCAACTATTATTGTTGCTACGTCGATCGCAAACAACCTTTTATGGGTATGGACTTATGCAAAAAAAAACTGCCGTATAGTGATCTTAAGTGGATGGATCCTAAAAACGTATTACAAAAGAAGAGTGGCAAGAAACAATTTTAGAACTCACTGGCTGCCGAAGATTATGGCTATATTCTCGAAGTCGATCTAGAATATCCAACAAATTTACACGATCATCACAAGGATTTACCTCTCTGCTCCATAGAACATTTTTAAAAACAAACTTTGCACAACTCTTACTGGATAAAACTGAATACGTTGTTCATTCGAGACATTTTGAATGTTGCTATTAGGAACAAGGTATGATTTTGAAACATGTGGGAATAGAGTTATTGCACTTCGATCAGAAGCCTTTTATGAAAGAAAACATTGATTTTAACACAAACATGAGAACCAATGCTACAGGCGACTTTGAAAAGGGACTTTTATAAGCTGGATGAACAAGTCAGTTTTTGGAAAAATATATGGAAAATGTGAGAAACAGATGTGATAATTAGACAAGGAAATGAAGAATTTTCAATGAAACAAGATAAGAAAATACAAATTTCAAATGCTTTAGTATCCTTTGACGACAACTGATTTAGCGAGTCACATGTACAAAAAGAAAGTAAAAATTTAACAAGCCAATCTACATAGGATTTTCAGTTCTACGACATCTCAAAATTGCTAATGTACGAGTTTGTTTTATTACAACAAATTAAAGTACTATGATCCAGATTTGAATCTTTGTTACATGGATTCAGGACAGTTATTTTCTAGAATTAAAACGTGATCCTTACAAAATTATTAAAGAAAATACACATTGATTGACTTTGATACAAAGTGATTATCCAAAAGTTCATGAATGTTTCACTACTAAATGTACATAGAGGTAGGGTAACTAGGGAAAATTTCCCTTTTGATTCTAATGATGAGATTACAGAGCGAAGTTTTAGTAGTTATTTTGTTGGTTTTTAAGGTCGAAGATGTTTATCGTACAAATATCTTAGATAAAAATCAAGTTAGGTGGGTAAGGAATTAAGAGAAGCGTTGTAAATAAAACATTAAAAATCGAAAACTTGAAGAGATGTTTGTTCTCGAAAGATAAAGAAGTCTTTAGGGAGATGACAGTCATCAAAAAGTTATAAACATGAGTTGTTCACTGTTACCATAAACAAGCTGGCACTGAACGCTTTAAGATGATAAGAGAGTTGTCCTAGAAAAATAAGATCGATACAGTACCGTAATGGCTATAAAAATGAAGCAAATCTGATATATTAGACGAATTAAATTAAACTTGGGAAACTTTGATATGTCAAATGGAAGATGATTTTTAAATTCACTGTCACAAGTGTAAAATGAAAACGCAAAATATAGATTCAAAAAATCGTTTCAAACTCAAAATGGATTGTATAGAATTGCTGCAAAATGTTCAAAATTGTAAGACAAACAAGAGTTAAGTTTATAAAGAATCCCAAATCCAAAACCTCGGTTAAGCAAGAAATGATAGACTAACGGATGAGATAGAGATTGAAGCCTCGAGAAATTCATGTCACCAGTACGAAAAAAATTTTAAAAGAGGGAACACATTATGAACATTAGGAATTGACGATTTATGGGCAGCAGATTTAGTTATAATGTCTAACTATTCAGATCAAATGATGGATTCAAGTATATGTTAAATGTTATTGATACTTTCTCAAAATATGCTTGGTCAAGAGCTATCAAAAGAAAAAACGGCAAGGATATTTCAAAAGCTTTCGAAGATATAGTAAAAGATGCCATAAGGATCAATCACAAACCTCCTAACCTACTTCATACAGATAAGGGTTTAGAGTTTAAAAATAAAGAATTTAACGATGTTTTGAGGAAATACAACATTAAGATTTATCATACTGAAAACGAAGAGAAATCAAGTATTGTAGAGAGATATAACAGAACTCAAAATGAGGAACAGGCCCGGCGACAGGATTCTCGGGCCCCTATGCAATCATGAAGACCGGGGGCCCCCCCCCCCAAAGATTCAACAGGCAACCAACCTAATTACATTAAAATTCACCCCCCCCCCCCCCCCCCCCAACGTTAGAACAAAATTCCCATATTGGTTATATTAACATAGCAAGCATTATTTTATTCCAAAACTTACTACTCCATTACTTGATTTACTTATTTTTTAAAAATGTTTTCACTTTTTTCAAAATTATGCCAAATCCGTGATTTTTCCTGTATTTACTTCAATTTAAGTTATATAAATAAATGTTGCAAACAAATGGAAAGAATTGAGGTTTATAATTATGTAGTGATTATTTTTTTTACTATTAAATCAATACAAAACAAAACTCACTGAACTTAATTAAAATCAAAAACACCATCCTTAAAAAATATACACTTAATAAAACTAAATGGACAAAACATAATTAACAAAGAATAAAATCATTTAAAATTAAAGTTCAACTCGTGTCGCTCTCCTTTTTAGTAGAAAACAAAATTTAATGATAGGTTCCTGGAAAACCAAAATGAAACAAAAACTAAATATCATTGAACAATCACTTAACGAACAAAACTAAAAAAAATTAAATAAAACAAAACCTAATGAACATTGTACAAAACATAAATTGAAAATTAATAAAGAAACATTGGGCTATGTTACTCACTAACATTAAACATGACTAAAACACAACTCGTCGGGCCTTCTTCCCAGCCAAAGTCTTCTATAATGTCGTCATATTTCAAACTACGTGCCAAATCTGACTCCATGGCTAGAATACTCAGGTAAATTCATGCGGTCTTGCGTCATCGTAGAACGATTTGCACTTTTAATTCTTTTCATCAAACTGAAGCTCCTCTCCCCTTGGCTGACAGATACAGGTATGCAACAGAACAACCGGATCGCTGTAGTGATATTTGGAAATAAACTATCTAGTTTGTTCTTCCTTAGAGCGTTTATTAGACTTAATGGTTTGAAGAGTTTGTTCCCCCAAGGGTTTGTGCGATGAATCGATTTCAAATGTTTAATTCATTTAAAATTTCCATCTCAATATCCTCTTTGTATGTTTGACACAGACTCAAACATTGCTGCTCAATAAAACTGTCGTCTTCCTCATATATTTCCAAAGACTTTGAAAAGGTTGCTGATTTTTCCAGCAAACTCGAATCTCTGAGACAGTCCCCCTAAGACTGAGTCTAAGATCTTGAAGAAGACATTTAATCCTAAAACGTTCCTCTTCGTTTTTTAATTTGATGTTCCGTGCCGTCCCTTGTTTCGTCATGAAAAATCTTTCTTTTCTTTAATCTTTTTTCCTTAAAATCAGTTTCGCAATTACACTCTCAGCCATGTTGCCTGCCACTAGCTTGGCCTCAGTGTAGAGATGCTCCATCTGTCTCTCAGTACTTTTAGTTCCTCTATTAAATCATTCAGATTTTTTGTTTCAACGTCTAGAGTTGTTGATCGGGCTTGTAATACTTTATTTTTGTTGTCTATTTTCAACAAGCACCTTTAGCCATATTGTCGACATCATGATACATTCGAACGATTGTAGATATTTCAATAGCCCTTTCAGATCTGTCTTGCATTCTGCAGATAGATTCAGTTCTTTACAATCATTGAGGGCATTGATGATGAGAGGCAAATGCTTTACGAAAGGGCGCACACCCATCTACTCGGGCTGACCATCTCGTTTGGGAAATACTGTGCAGAGAAGAGCCTATTCTGTTTTCTAAGTACTCCCATCTTTGAGGGCTTCTAGAAAAGAAGTTATACGTCTTTTGCAGCATGCCAAAAAATGTTGTAGCTTCCCCGCAGCATTTAGCAGCATTAACCCCACACAGGTTGAGGCTATGTGCGGCACAGTTATTATAAAAAGCCAAATTGTTGGTCTCCATTTGATGGTTTGGGGACCCTTTTTATTCCAGCCATATTGGATCCATTGTCGTACCCCTGGCCCCTGCATTCCTTCAACGGAAAATTTAGTGTTTGTTGACCGCTAATAATCAACTTGCCCCATCCATTCCAGTTTTTTTGTTACAGTCAACAAAATTTAAAAAACGTTCGAAATTTTTAAAATTTTGATTCACAATCTAAGAGTATCTCAAGATCAACGTTGTTTGCTCAGTATGTGAGGCATCGGGGGGAGAGTCGCAATAATAGCATAATATTTTATTTTTCCTTTTTTCCAATACCTTTTGTCGAATCTTTCCCCACAAACTTGAATGAATTCTTTTGAGAGTCTTTAGACAGATAATGGCTTGAACACGTTTTCCCCCTCTTCTTGGGCCTTTTTTATTTTTGAAATATGTTCTTTTATAAAGGGTCATTTTCCGCTAACAGCTCTATCAGCCCAGAAATTTTCCATTTTTGGGGACCCCCAATTTTTTCAGAGGTCCCTCTGAGAGCTAATCCTCGTTTCCCCAAGGGAACATGACCACGGAAGCAATCTTTGAAATTACCCCTCCAATTTTGGTTCTTGAAGCCAGTTCTGAGTCGAGTGAGAATGTAGTCTGATCCATCACTTAGCCTCCTTTCAAATCTCCCCTTGGGATGTAGCAATTTTTGTGGAAGCGTGGTTTCATGAAAAGGGTAGCTTGTTGTAAAGCTTCCGCCACCCAAATTTTCCTTTTTCCACCCATCGTTATTTAACAAAATGACTTATTTGAATCGTGTTTTCACCCCCATATTATTATTGAAAAGTCTAATGGAAAAAAAAATAAGGACTCAGCAGTCTCACCCATACAAGCCAATCTTTTGCGCTCTCTCCGTTGGCCTTTTTTTGAAAAAAGAACCGTTTTTGGAAACGCTCTTTTTCCATCACTTTGGGAGATTGACGGCATCAAAGATGGACCCCTTTTTTACTAAAGTTCAACCACTGTCAGTCACCACCTTTTTTTCAGAAGTCCCAAATCTGAACTGGTAATTTAGTTCCCAACCCGAATCACATTAGCATTTAGAATGTCCGATTTTGATCTTCCAAAAAAATATCATCTTTTGGATCAGGTTTGAGGAAAGCATCTACCATTTTTTTTTCATCAGCATTAGGCCCACAGCTTTCAAAATCTTTGCTGTCTTCAGTTTAGGGTGTTCATGAAAAAGTGAGAAACTTCGCAAAGTTTTTCCCTGGCGGCGCCCGGGTCGTTTTGGGGGCTGTTAGAACTAGTTGTAGCTACGTCTACTTTGATTCCAACGTAAATAATTTTCCTGGATCCTTTATTTGAACTTTCAAATTTTTTTTTGCCTTTCTTTACGTTTTTGGCACCAGATTTATTTTGTAAGTGTCCATTTTGAGATATAACGGTGTTTTTTTTTGCGAAATGATGATAAAATACTTGAATGGACCTAAAAAAAAATATCTTGGATTAGTCAAGAATAATAAATTGATGTGGGCAGTCATAAAATAATATTTTTTTAAATAGAATTTTAAACCCAAATATCAAAATACAAATTTAAAAATGTACAATTGATATAAAAAACTATTAGACAATTAAAATTGTATTGATTTTAGGCCTAAAACCCAGAGTTGCTAAATAATACGGAATTAAATTACAAACGCTGCGTTTAAAGTAGTAAAGTATCTCAAACTGGGGTAAATAATCAAAAACCGAAGGGGGCAATCACAGGACACGTGAGGGGGGTGATAGTCATTGAGCTATTTTCGGATAAATGTATCGCTTGCTGCGCTCTCACTCAGATTTCCCAAAGGGCAAGTTTTTTTTAAGACGTTTACCCAGCGATCTTATTTTTTACCTGTTTGCCAAAAAAAATTGGGGGTTTACTTCCTGTTTTCTCTTGTTTATCCGTCCTCCTCCCCATTCCCCCTTTGTAAACTGGCAAATAGTGATGCATGC
>NW_025789339.1:0-6966 GCF_021130785.1 Homalodisca vitripennis
CAGCAGAGTGTTGGGTTTTAGCCCTCAATTAATTTCCCTTTTTTTTAGATAATGTAGCGTAATTTATTTAAAGAAAAGTATTTCCTAAAGAGGTTTTGACTCTACAGGTATAAATCAGATACACAACTAATAATCATAAATATTCATTTATTTGCATAAAATGCAATAAATAATTTCATCATTCACCGATAGGGTTCACATATTCATTTTACAGTAACGTTTAAAAGCTCCTCTAATATATTTACCTCTGCCCAGTGGTCATTGCAAACTACTCAATAGAATACATGGATTAGAAATATTTATGAATATTTAAAAATCAGTAAGTCGTTAGCTAATTTTAAATAAATAAAAGGTTATTTAAAGAACTGTGTACAAAATGTAGAAGTCTATGTTAAATACTGAAACTTCTTATTCTTCAAAACAGTTTTATAATAATATAAAACTGTTTCAACAATAAAAAATACAGTACAGTAAAAGTTTCGAAAACAGAACATTGAAAATGGGTTATAGTTTTTTTGTGTTTATTATTATTATTTGTGTTTATCTTGCTTATTATTAGTAATTCCTTTAGTATATTTCAATCTTTATACTTTCCATGACATATCATGCTAACTGAAGCTTTACTTAAAACTGCAAATGAAGGCACACAATGTTAAAAAGTACATTGTTTTAGAGTAATAACAGTATTTGTTAAACAAAATTGTTGCTTTTTCCAAGTTTTAGTAAAAGTAATATTTATTTTGTGTTTTTTAAAGTGAGATATAATGGTATTTTAATCAATGAAATGTTTTAAAGAGAAAAAGTCCAAACTCATTAGCAAATATTTATTGACCTCTCTGGAGTCGAACTCACGGCTTCTCGATTTTAGAACCGCAGCCTGAACCATACACGTCAGTGAATGTTGTTTTGTTAAAATAATTAGGGATGTAATGGAAAATAGTGTATTTAAAATATATTTAAGTTTATACTCTCTACACAGAATGCGTTATTGACGATTTCATACGGATCGCAAAATATAAAATATGCCTAAATCTTTCAATTATAAGAAACGAAACAAAAATTGGGAATTTCACAGCATTTTATGTTAACACCGTTAGAATAGGTTATTCTCTCCTGTCCCCAAGTTTCTTTTTGCATTAATTATCTCCACCCACCACCTTCTACGGCTATAAAGACCTTTCTTGTGACGTCGAGTGTTCTCAGTGATCTTAAACGTTTCAAAAGCAACTAAGTCATATCAGTGGCTAGTAACCGGAAGAAACTTTTTCGCTTCCCAACTTCAGAGCCCACTGACCTTTAAAATTAGATCATCAGTAGACTCAGAAATGGCAATGGCAAACACAAATCTTAGGATTGGTTTTGAATGGCTTTCATAAAAACTTTTGCTCATTAAAGGCATGGTTTGCTGCCTAAAATGCAATCTAAGAGCCCAAATTAATGGGTATTAACGCCATCAACGCTTCTGAAAATCAGACTATCTATTTTTATAATACTGACAACACATTGTAGTTTTATATGGGCGCTGTTATATTGTGCCCAATCTTATTGCACGGTATAAAATATGTGTTATTAAGTTTTTGTTTGAATAAAATTAAAATTGGCTGGATTATTACAATATTCGTCCATTTTATTAAAACGCTTTTGTTAGTAAAATTGAATTCCGGCTGTTTTATATAAACTTGTCCGTTTACATTAGGAAATGTAATGGTTTTTCTTTTACAATAAATGTGCTTAATATCTTAGAATTATAGAAACACGAAAACGACTAATTATAATTTCAGTTTAACTTTATCCATCGAGTAGAAATCCTACAAGTAAACACTGTAACCCTACATATATTTAAAAAGAAATCACATGCTTTAAACATCATTTTATAGTACTAGTTTTATAGCACTCTAGTTTATCCTACTGTTATCTCAGATTCTTTACTGATGTTAGACTATTTTATATAGTTTATTTGTTGTTATTCCTTCATAGTATTTTTATTAAATTGTTGTTATTTTTTGTTCTAATAACTCTCCTCAGGCTCTATGTTCTATAGCTATAAATTATTTTCTAGTCTTTATATTTTTCAGTCTCGTTACAGTTGTTACCTATGTTGTTAGCTGGTCATGTCTCCTTATTGTATATTACTATTTACTCTCTACCCTGTTAGCTCCTAAGAAAACTTTAGTACACCTTGTCCATATTTATTTTTTGTTATTTCTGTATAAAATTGGCATTTGCCGTCGAAATAAATAAATAAATATAGTGGTTTTATAAATCCACTACCAAATCCATTACCGAAACCCTTCCATGGTGCTAGAGAAAAGAAGGTAACAAGTTTGGCCGCGAAAGGTAATTGGATTTCTCAGTGGAGATGGACTGTCGGCGGTTTCCTCCGCTTTGTAACAACGTGACCTGAAGGTAAGCTGGGCGAGATAACCAGGCAATAATGGCAGCAAACTCTCATCGTGTAGTACAGTTTAATAAATTAAATATCAACTCAAAAGACACGTGTAGTGTAAACTCAAATGATCTTACAAGTAATTTTGATTCAAAGGATGAGTTCCTCCACCAACTACCATTTTCGAACCACCTCCTACCATTGTTTGGTAGCAGATACTTCATTTTGATATAGATGAAATCTTCGGCTACAATATTCGATCAAAAATTTAACAACAATCAAGTCTATGAATTTTCAGACCTTTCATTTTTACCATTTTGCGGGAACATTTGAATAAGCATTGCAACAATATTTAAAGTGTTACTTTAAAATAAAACTGTTCTAGATATTTATATCCATTCTTTTAGTTGTGTGATTATATTTACACTCAAATAAAACTGTTCTAGATATTATATATATATATATATATATATATATATAATATATATATATATATATATATCCATTCTTTTAGTTGTGTGATTATATTTACACTCAAATAAAACTGTTCTAGATATATATGTATCCATTCTTTTAGTTGCGTGATTATATTTACACTCAAATAAAACTGTTCTAGATATTTATATCCATTCTTTTAGTTGTGTGATTATATTTACACTCAAATAAAACTTTCCTAGATATTTGTATACATTTTTTTTAGTTTTGTCATTATATAGGGCATGTTGGCGCTCAGCTTCTAGACTATATGTGGTTCAGTACTTTGTAGAGGTTTTAGTTTATGACTAATAGGCTAATAAATAGGGACATCAACACTTTACCTTTATAAGGCATCATTGAGAAAAGTAACTTTAAAACATTAACAGTTTTAGAAGTGTTGAAATGTCATGTCGTATCATACATCCATGGGGTGGAAATGGGGTCCTACTCTTAGAACAACTATATTTCGATTCTCAACTTCTTGATGTCTTAGAAAAGTTAAATTTGGTATACTCACGTCTTATACTCTCAAAAGACAAATAAACATTTTTTATTAAGATTAACAACCCAAAGGGTTTGAAATGAGCTTACAACCCCTAGAACAACTGTATTTTTGATTTTCCAACTTCCCATTGTTCTTTGATAACATTCTACACAAACGAACCTCATGACTTTCAAAGAAAAACAAAAGCATTTCCCTAAACATCAACGACCGACATTGATTGAAAAGAGGTTGAAACTCTGCGAAAAATCAATGATTTTCATTTTCTCGATGTCCTGCAACAATGAAATTTAACACAAGTGTGTCATGCATGCAACAGAATACCGGTACCGAAAACACACCACCCCAGAAGTAGATTTAAATGGCCGTAATTGGTAAATTGTAGATTGAAGTAGACATTTCAAACCAACGTAATTGTTTAGGCAATGCTAATGCTGCGCTAGAAGGAACTTAGAATATAATTAGTAACTTTTTGACCGAAGTTGACTTCTCAGGCCTATATATACATAAACTTCCTTGGTTGGCGCAAAAATTTAAACATTTCTACGCAAACGAAGCTACCTAGACCGGGATTTTGATTGAAAGATCAGGAAGTAAACGTTTTTTACCGAAGCAGACTTTTCATACCCAAGTATGTATACATTTTCTTGTTCGGAAAAACGATGCTTCTACGGCACCGAAAATATTTTATACCTTTATATGTTTTTTGACTAATGTTGATATTTCATACCTAAATATGTATAATGTTATCGTGGCAGCAAGGTGAAGTCTAAAATGATATCTCAGATATAATTTATGCAAGCAAGAAGCGTTCCTCCAAAACATGAGCAAACCCTAATTGTTCCTAATAAGAACAAGTCACAATCTTTTTTTCACTTTCGAACCTTTTAACCATGAACAATGAAATAATATAGACATGAAATGTATCTACTCCCGATTCAAAATTATCATGAAACTCATATACATCATGAGATATAATTGCACTAGCCTAAAGTAATTTAGTTGTTACTAAAATCGTTGGAGCTATTCAGTCATATATTATCGAATGAAATAAAGAAATATGTGTATTGAATTGGTATTCATAAAAGCTTTTTTACTCTCAGCCTGCAGGTCACCAAAACATTGCTCTTTAAACTTAAAGTCCAGTTATTCTGAAATGAATTAGGAGATTGGAATATGTGTCTGTGACCACCACTTTTTTCTAGAAATTTTTTATTACGCCATTTAAGAAGGACATGTCTAATAGGCATTGCCTATGAGTACCTTTCACACAATAGGAAATCGCTTGCAAAGCCGTGGGTAACTGCTAGTAATAAATAAAACCAATACCTCATAATATTGTAAATCATAATAAAAAAATAGTATATTCCCATATGCATTAGTCCATAAATGCAGGAATAAATTACAATAGAAGTAATAAACAAATATCAAGTAATGTTCACAATGGTACTGGTGGATTATGCCATCTGGTAGATATTAAATTTGTGGGTTAATCATAATAAAAGGAAAAGAATGACCTATTTTCAGGAAAGAAAAAGTCATGTTTGAAACATGTCATTTCGTAGTACAAAACAAAATGCAGGCTTCCAAGGATGAAATTGCGCTCTGTAAGAGAGTAAGGCCGTGACGTAAGCATGAACAGGGAGCCTGGATCTACGCCAGGGGATTGCAGATATAAACCGGGATTAAACATAATATATGGCAGATAATGCTGTCTTTGTCTATATTGCTTGATAATTGCTGTTTACTCCATCCAAGTAGTACAAAACTACTATTGTTCTTCCAGATATAGCTCATAGATATGTCGGAGTTGATTAAAATTCGTGTTCTGGTGCCGAACTCAAGGAAAAATGTGTTTAAAGAGTTTATATATTTATATAATTATATTTTGTCTATTGAAGTCCCTTATAATCCTATCATTTATAAACGATTTTCTAGGAAATCCAGTGCTGAATAAAATAATATTAACAACTAAATTACAAAAAATAAATTTGTGCCAAAAAGAAAATGATAAATTATATTTTCGATATAATTTATTTATAATTCAATAATTTCATGTTATTTTAATAGTCTTAATGTTTCCTAACAAGTTTAAAAAAAATTTTAACTTGTTGGAAATTAATAAACAATTGATTACATTTTAAAAACGAATTATTTGTATTTTTATGATCGCTCAATAATAGATTTAATTTTACAAAGTCACGATAATGTGTAATGGGTTAGCGATATATGTGGAAACTTAAATTAATAAATGATGGTTTGCATCAGAGATGGAGATGGAATATCAAGATTTGAATATTTATATTGAATATGGCTTCCATAGAAAACAGAATTGAGTTTACTTTTATCACACTCTAGGTCAAGCAGAGAGGCAAACATCAGAATTTCCAGAAACAGTATTTTCAAAAAGAGACAGCATAAGAGAATCAAATTCTAATATGCGAAATTGGTAGGAAAAGGATAAGGATACATAAACAGCCAGCCGACACTCAAAACAATGATGATATGGTCAAGTCTGAGGATCTCTGTGAGCAGGACAGAACTTGCAAGAGGAGACTTGAAAAGTAGTTTATATGACGTTAATTAGTGCCCTGCACTGTATCAAGCAAACTGCTTATGTCGTTCCTCAAAAAAGCCTTCTTCGTAACTTTCAGGAAAACAATACCTTTTACGTACAATGGATTATCATCATCGAATTTTATATTCAATCTTCACATTTGTTATTTTTAATTGCTTCATTTTACTTTTTTATTAACTAGCTGTTACACGCAACTTCGCACACAAATTTTAAATATCAAACTCCTTACACTACTTATTGTAAGCACTTATGACGTAATATTATGGAATACTAGGAAGTTTTCCAAACGTGACTAGCCAATACATCAGGCACAAATTATTTCATTGTTCGTGGTCCATTGATCAGAGTTAAACCTGACTTTTTATCGTGTTTTGTAGGAGCGTTTCTGGTTGTAATCAATTATATTTTCGACACCACAGCTGAATCTCCTTTTATATTGGCCCGACCAAGTAAATACAAATACATAATTTTCGGAACCCTTCTTCATTCAAAACGCGTTCACTTCTAGTCCTTAGCATATCATATTTCAGTTCCAAAGTACATTTTGCATTGTTGTTCCGACGAAGAGAATATATATACATACGAAGGGACTGAGGAGTCTAATTCGTCAGTTTTGTCTACTTATAGTCGCTTAAATTTACCTTACGGTGCCATAGATGAGTTTGTCTTATTGCCTTGATAAAAAAGTATATACGTATGCAGAAATCAGAAATCTACTTAGCTCAAACCACTGGAATTTTACTTTCGGTTTAAGATATTTTCAGTACAATAGTTAAGTTTACCCTGTTGTCCAATGCGAATGATAATGTAGGACTGAAAAGACTAATGCGACCTAAGGGAAATCCTATCATTTCCAGTATAACAGGGA
This sequence comes from Homalodisca vitripennis, assembly GCF_021130785.1. Taxonomy (NCBI): domain Eukaryota; kingdom Metazoa; phylum Arthropoda; class Insecta; order Hemiptera; family Cicadellidae; genus Homalodisca; species Homalodisca vitripennis. The sequence continues at coordinate 6,812 of NW_025789339.1, forward strand.
AATTTTATTAAGTTCATACAATATTTTAATATAGTCCTTTATAAGGTTTACCTAAATAGAAGTCTTGTAGATTTTCGGCTGGGAAATAATGGACGTTTAGGTATGTTAGTGTTCGTTTACTCAGTTTTCCTTGTCAAGGAGGCCCACAGTTCAAG
>NW_025789340.1:0-7811 GCF_021130785.1 Homalodisca vitripennis
ATTTTAAATTACTAATTTTATAACAAGTATATTTTTTTAATTTACAACTTTTATCGTAATGCTATTGAATGTACAATATTTTTTGTTAATCCTTCAGGAGTGTACATAAACAAATAAGATGGTTTTCAAATAGGGCTGAAGTATAATAAGTGGCCTCCATCACAATCGAATTATTGATATTTCTGAATAGCCTATCCAAACTACTATCCGAATTGGATTATAGTTATTTAAAGGCTGAAGTATAATAAGCAGCCACCATCACAATAGAATTATTGATATTTCTGAATAGCCTATCCAAACTACTGAATTTCATTATAGTTATTTTATTCGGTCAAATTTAATTAAATTTTTAATTATAAATTGTTGATGTTGGAGTGTTTTATATTGGATCCGACAGACTGTGCTACGACACGTAATACAAAGTGAACTGATACTTAACAGCTGTGAATATTTTCAGCTGAAGTTCACCAAAGAGGCAGAAACATTTGTTTACATTTAAATTACGTTATTATGAAGTGCTTGGTCAGTAGTCTAATGCAGATTGCAAAGTTAAATTTTCACCAGTTGTTCTATGTAGGTAAACATTATAATATTACAACACAGCCATACGTTTAATCAATTATAGTCTTGAAAGCATAGAGTAAGCATAAACATATAAAAATAACACCACTTCTTATTTCAATATATTCTGTACTCACTTTGGAGGATAGAGATTATCCAGATATAAAATTGGAAGTTTTAGCTTTTAAGTGAAATTCTTAGTAAATTATTAACTGTTGATCTTGGAAGAATGCGCTACGATCGGAGTTTCAAATGTTTTTCTATTTTAATTCCAGGTTTTCCCGACAGTTTGTGCTGCTATCAATGTGTGTGTGTTGTTTTGTAAGGTTCATGTTTCAAAAGTAAATACGGCAAATAACATTAAAATATAATAGAATAAAGTTATAAAAAGTGTACTACGTGGCCGCGTTATAAGTTTATAAAGGCCAGCCAACAGGCAAAAGGAAGAAAATAAAAAATAAAACATTGTGTAATTATTGTGTGAGTGCTAAAATTGTAATAGTACATTAATAGAGATTATTGGTCGCATTACCTCAAATAACCTAAGTAGCATACAAATCAAAAGGTTGTGTTTCTATGTGCGAATAACTATTGTTGACATTTTTGATAATCAAGTTTTAAACTAATGGATTTCAAATAATTTTTTGTAATTTACATTTTTAATCTGCAGTCAAAATTGGTCAGATAAGTTCAAATTTAGTAGCATACAAATCACATGTGTGAATAACTATTGTTAATAATAGTGTAGGAATTGGTTTTAAATTAAATTCTGTTGGCCAGTTCTGATACTATACTGTAATTTTAAATAACTATAATGAAATTCGGTAGTTTAGATTAGGCTAATCAGGAATATCAATAGAGGTTATCCAGATATAAAATTGGAAGTTTTAGTAAAATACATTTTTAACTGAAATTGGTAAATATTAAGTGTGCAGTGATTGATCAGTTAATTTTTGGTTTATAAATAAATTGTTTTTTATCTTGGTATGTTTTAAATTGGATCCAGCAGAATGCGCTACGATCGCAGTTTCAAATGTTTTTCTATTTTAATTCCAGGTTTTCCCGACAGTTTGTGCTGCTATCAAATTTGTGTGTTGTTTTGTATCATCATGTAATTATTGTGTGAGTGCTAATTGTAATATTAAATTAATAGAGAATCACATGTGTCAATAACTATTGTCAATAATGTAGGAATTGGTTTTAAATTAAATTCTGTTGGCCAGTTCTGATACTATACTGTAATTTTAAATATCTATAATGAAATTCAGTAGTTTAGATAGGCTAATCAGAAATATCAATAATTCGATTGAGATGGTGGCTGCTTATTATACTTCAGCCTTTAAATAACTATAATTTGGATCGTCATTTTAGTAGTTTAGATAGGCTATTCAGATATATCAATAATTTGAATGTGATGGTGGCCACTTATTGTACTTCAGACCTATAGGGAATACTTATTTAGTATATATTATATATATATATATATATATATATATATATATATATATATATATATACTTCAGCCTTTAAATAACTATAATCTAATTCGGATCATCATTTTAGTAGTTTAGATAGGCTATTCAGAAATATCAATTCGATTGAGATGGTGGCCGCTTATTATACTTCTCCCTTTAAATAACTATAATCTAATTTGGATCGTCATTTTAGTACTTTAGATAGGCTATTCAGATATATCAATTCGATTGTGATGGTGGCCACTTATTGTACTTCAGACCTATTGGGAATACTTATTTAGTTTATTAGATAAATTAAATTCTGTTGGCCAGTTCCGATACTATACTGTAATTTTAAATTATTATAATGTAATTCGGTAGTTTAGATAGATTAATCAGAAATATCAATAATTTGATTGTGATGGTGGCCACTAATTGTACTTCAGACCTATAGGGAATACTTCTTTAGTATTTTAGATACTGTAGTCTATGTTGTTATACATTTTTATTCAGAAGTTACTTAATTAAAATTACATATTGAATAAGTTACTCATATTCATTGTGTACTATTATACAGAATTTTATTTTTACAGAAAAATGCCACGTCTTCGTGGAAGAGGACGAATAGTTATTCAATCATGTGATTTATATGCTACATAATTTGAACTTATGTGACTAAACTGTTAACAATAGTTATTCACACATAGAAAAACAACCTTTTGATTTGTATGCTACTTAGTTTATGCGACCAATATACTCACTTCGTTCAATAAATTTTCAAAATTAGTTCAATAACTTCAATGAATGACTATAGTTTTTTATGTACTTCAAACATCTTCAATCTCTATGAATGTATTATTACAATTAGCACTCACACAATAATTACACAATGTTACAAAGCAACACACATATTTGATAGCAGCACAAACTGTCAGGAAAACCTGGAATTAAAATAGAAAAAATTTGAAACTGTGATCGTAGCGCATTCTGCTGGATACAATGTAATACATTCCAAGATGGTCCACCCAATTAGGAGGAGTTCAGCTCCATACTCACGCACACAAGAAATATAAAGATAATAAAATTCGGTAGTTTAGATAGGCTAATTAGAAATATCAATAATTTGATTGTGATGTTGGCCGCTTATTATAATTCAGCCTTTAAAAAAAACTATAATCTAATTCAGTTTGTCATTTTAGTAGTTTAGATAGGCTATTCAGAAATATCTATAATTCGATTGTGATGGTGGCCATTTATTATACTTCAGCCCTATACGGAATATTTATTTAGTATTTTAGATAATTAAATTCTGTTGGCCAGTTCCGTTTACTATACTGTAATTTTAATTAACTATAATTAAATTCTTATAACGTGTACAGGACAACGTCTGTCGGGTCTGCTAGTATATTATATATATATATATATATATATATATATATATATATATATATATATATACATATATTTATTTATTTATTAGTTTAGAATGGGTAATTACTGGGTTTCTCAGGTACTGAATAATTATATTATTCAGTATCCAACTTAATATGACAATATTTTTTAACGAAATTTGTTTTAAATTTTCACAGTCGTATTATTTTTAACTAAACAATAATTTTTTTGAAAATCTGTGTAATAACTCTGCCTTGTAACCAGTATACATAAAAACAGGTTTTTTTTTAAGTTCGACATGTAAACATGTAAATTCTATATAAATAATATTATATACTTTTTTCTCACGAATCATACAGGAGACCATCAGATTCTGGTATAGATAGATAGAGATGTCTCTGAGAATAATACTGACAATGTCAATGTCTAGGTGTGATGTATGTTCTTAGGACGTGTCAGCGAGAACTGTCATCTCGTCATCTTTATTTACAATTCAGTTCCAGAATATTAGAAATAAAGTCAATCAATGACAATCCTTTTGGTATTTTTTTCTATGAACGTATGGCTCAACACCACTAAACACTTTATTATTGCTAAGAAATTCGTGAAAAAATGTTATGGAACAAATATATTACAGTTTTTCAGCGATCTGATATTGTACGTATTCTGAGCAGTTAAAAGTAATCATGCGCAACTAGTTCAAAGGTTGCTGAGGAGTAAGCATTTTACGAATTATTAGAAAACGTAGTTCTTGATGATTAAAATTCAGGTATAAACCCTCATTATAATGAAAAGCACACTGCTGAACTCCTACGGTTTACCAAACATGAGAAATTGAATTCTTACTTTTTGACTTCGCATCTTAATACTTTTTCCATATACTATGAAGGAAATATCATGCAAACCTACTACTTGTAATAAAGATCATCAACATTCTAATATCCTGATACACTCTCCTGATAATTTTATTACGAGTATAAACAAACCTCACTACTTTATTTCATATTTATAATTTCGATACTTTTAATCTTAGAAAGTATAGATAGTAAAATTAAGACATGGGTATGTTGAAGTAGAAGAAATCTAAATCTGAAAATGAACAAAACCCAATATTCCAATACGTTGCACGGGCATGCACTCAGTAAGAAAATATTGTTGGTTTACAGCAAACACACCACAGTTTATATTGCATCACAAATTATTATTCTTTCTTTATCGAGTTTAACAAGGTTTGGGAGTATTTTCGGCTTTGTAAAACAGCTGTTGTAATTCCATGAGAATATATTATTGCACGATAAAATTCTGTTTCAGGCTGTCAAAATGTTATATATTACATGTATATTACATGAATTCATAGGCACTGATCCTGAAATAGACGTTCCAGTCCTTCCATTGTGAACATAGACGTTTATTAGGATTTATCTGCATATAGTAAGGATTTCAGGAATATCTTTAAAAATTATCCAATCATTCAGGAATTGTAAAGTACAATACATTATTTTATACTTTTAACCCTTTCAATACCTTCTAAATTTAAGCTTCTCAAAATTAGTATGGCTAAAGATCATATTATTTCTTAGGACTCACTTCTCTATTGGTTCCTTAAACCCCAGGTGTGTAATTATACATTAAAAATAGGCCTCAGGTCCTGGATTAAGAACTGCTGTAAGTTTGTCACAGATTAAAGAACAGTAATGTGGTAGCAGATTTTTAACTGATGTAGGTTATTAAGCAACTGATAAAAGTTTCCATTTAACGTCGTGATTTAAAAAGGTGTCTATATTTACTACGCACTCTTTATATACTGTGCATCTCCACTTTAAATAAATAAATAAATTAATACCAATGTAAATTGTATTACATATAGAAGTGTAATGTTTCAGAACTGAAATACACATATAATTCTGCGGTATTGATTTAAATTAGCGTGACCATGGAAAAATGGACTTTTTTCATGGGTTGGGCATTTATAGTCAAGTATTATTAGCACAGGTGCATATGAACTGGGGGAAAGTATATTATTGTATTATATTGATGCCTTTCGGACATATTGCGTTCTGGGATTCGACTTTTGCAAGCTGGAGTAAATTTTTTTCCAAAAGAGCAAAGCAGTGCGCAGCACTGCGCAGTGGGCAGGCATCGTTGACAGGATTAACGTATTAGTCAGCATCATTTCAGTAACTTATCACTTACCTTAATGTTCACGTGGGGTACAGTTTTGCAGCCGCAATCCAGAAATGGTGGATACGCTAATTGAGGTTTGGGTATTTTGCCTTAAAAGGTATTCACCCAAATACCCCACAAAAATGTGTGTTTATCCTGCCTTAACGCGGAATGTTATCCTTATCACGTCTTCTCCACGTCCGCTCGATGGTATTTGTGTGGGCGTGAGTGCGTGGGCCACAAACTCCTTTGAGTGATTCAGCAGTCGTACGCACGCCAACAGTCACTAATAATTTTACTTCCCGGTAAAATGTTTTCTTCAGGATCTTTAACAGAGTTTCCTTGTCCCTTTTATCTACCGGCACTAAAGATGTTTCGTGTGTGGTGCGGTCTATACCACCAAAAAACCCACTGTTCTTCAATAAGTCGTCCTTGTTATATATTTACGTCTACCAAATTTGGCCTCGTCAATTTCCCCCAATTTGGCCAACTCCACCTAAAGTAATATCATAACTACTTTTTCAATAAATGTGTTTGGTACGATATTTTATTGAAAGTAGAAAAATTTAGTTGTTGGGGATGATAATTTTTTTGAAACTGGCTATACGGTTTGAGGAGACGCGGAGTTAAGGAAACTGTAAAAAAATTAGTTTTCAGAGGGGTTTAAACAAATCATGGTCCTTGATTTTCGTTGCGACGAATCTTTTTCTTCAATATTGTTTTCAGGAAAAAAAATTAACATACCTTTCCCTGGGCACGGTTTAAAAAAAATTGGGACCAATTTTGCAACTATCAAGTATTGGAAATCTTAAAAAAACTATTTTATATAAACGAAACGACTACGTTAAAGATAATTGAAAGTTGCACAGCTGTAAAAAACATAAAATTTATAAGCCTATAATTATTATCAAGCATCATGAATTTTATTAAGTTCCATTATCATTTCCCAAAAAAAATATTGAAGGTTGTAGACGAGATTAGATATTATGTATGGAGTGTCTTTGGTGAAGTTGTCTAGAAAAGAATTATTACGATAAATTCTTTTGACACATGACGAAGGGGGGGGTTCATAAATTTTCTTTTAAAAGATAAAAAATAGCAGTGTCCCCAAACCACATTAAACCTTTTATAGACTTGAACTAAGCGGCGTTAATGATTAAAAATGTCTTTGTTACGTGTCCCAAGTTTAGTAACGGATGATGGAGAGATAACGATTTTGGAACACTTTGATGATACGTTGGGGAAATTTTAAACGACATGCAAACACTATTTTTTTTTAATACAGGGTATTATATATCATTTTAGAGGTCTGTCAACGTGATGTGTTTTTGGGGGTTGTATTCAAAGAGTTAAAATGAAAAGAAGACGGCAAAAAAAACACTAAAAACCATTCTTTATCTTTAATATTTCAAAAGGGTTTTAAAAAACGATGAGTTTAAAAGAAACAAAAACGATTTTAGTTATTCAGTTTGTTTTCGCCAGTGACGCGACTCCACCATTGGTTTTCGAGTTGCTGTCGTTTGTATATTTAAACAAGCTCTCGTTTGAGTTGGTTACTAACAGTGTGTTGCTTTACAATGCTTCGCCAAAATAACTCAATAATGCACCGAAAATGGACACAATAGGTTTATATAAAAACCCCTCAAAGTTTTTAAAGGGTTTGGTTTAATTTTACAATAAAATTAAAGTTTGGGTAATTACTTTATAAGATAATTTAACTTAATCATAATATCATAAATTTTATCAAATAATGTTCACAAGTTTTAAGGCTTCTTTTTTCTAATAATTAAAAAAACTTTTTAAAAACATACCATGAAAATATTTCTATTTCATAAAAAAAAAAAGTTATCCCCCCAGTGTTGAATACCCCAAGAATCTCTTAAGGAAAAGAAAATTCCTCAGTTGAGTACCTCGCCCAGTTAGTGAGTTATTCTTTATTATGTTTGCTGTAAAATAGTGATATTTTTGTGGTAAGACTGCCATTAATAAACAAAAAAAAACGGGTTTAATTTTTGAGAACGTAAAAAAATTTAACAAAGCCGTAATAAGCATTGACGCATAAAAGGGAATAAAAAAGACTACTTTAAAAAACGCTCTGGTAATTATGCAATGGGGCGATGAATAAAAGGGTAAAGTTTGTACTATTATTAGTTGCTTTAAAAATAATGATGTGTTTTGCATCCCCTTAGGTTACTGGTTAGTACATTTTTTTGAATATATTTTTGGAATTAATTAAAGTCT
>NW_025789341.1:0-5198 GCF_021130785.1 Homalodisca vitripennis
CCATCAAAAAATAAACCCTTTAAAAAAAAACTTGAGGTAAAGGAATAAATTTATCCATCTAGGTCTAGTTTACGCGGGGCTGATGGTTGAAGTGGGAAAGGCTCTTTGGTGTTAAAGGTTTTAAAATAAGCACGCAAAAGGAAACAATTCTCCTGCCCGCTCAACCAAAAATAGGCAGAAACAGGGCTCGCCCGTAGCGTGGCTAAAATACAGATTTTTCCCTCTATGAGGGCTTCTACTATAAAATTTCTCCGAAGGAGAATGCTAACTTCAGCATCTATAATGTCTACCGTTGGGTTTGAATACAATAAAGGGAAAAAACCCTTTTGGGTTCATATTTGTTTTAAAAGTTGTACATAGACATTTCGATGCCCTTAAGCCTTTAAAATTATAATACCCAACAATTATACTTACAAAAAACACCAAACTGAACTTTCACAAAACTTTCAAAACCTGTAAGTCCGCTACGTTTAACCCCTAAACGCCAGTGGGGTTGCCCCGTTCAAAATTTCGAGAAACTTGATAAATATTAAAAAATTGTTCATTTAGCTCTAGTCTTTTTTTGTCAGGTTTTCCACGGAGAAAACTCTTTGTAACCAGTGAAAATCCAATAGGTAAACTAAGCTTGCTGTACAAAGCAAACAGGTCTTTCCTTTAAATCCGGAGAGATTTTTACTTCTCTTCGTTTCAATTTTATTGACTTCGTTTTCCCCCCTTGAAAGGGAATGGAAAGTCTCGCATTTTCATTGTGACGATGTACCCCGCCTCGCTTTTTCCCAGACTTTAAAATTTTTCCCCCGTTGCCCAAAAGTATTTGGGGTAATTGAAATATTAAAAAAATGGGTCAGATTCCGTTTAAAAGCCCCCAACGCTTAAACTTTTTTCAATAAAACTTAAAACCCTTTTATAAAACAATGTAGTTGATACAAACTAACATTATGCCTCCAACGTTTATTTTCCTTTAAAGGGGATGATTAAAAAGAATTACAATTGGTTACTAGCTAAAAAAAAAAGGGGTACTTACGTATTTTTGTTGACCAAAACCCCTACATTTCTCCAAAAAAAAAAATTTCCCAACAAAAAAAAACTTTAACCAAAAAAAAACCCTAAACTCTTTTTTTAAAAAAAACACACAAAACTTGATTTTATTCTTGATCACACTCCGCCACCCAAAATGCGAGTGTCCCCGGCCGAAGGTGTTGCCGAAGTCCGCCCCCGATGTCAACGAAAAAAAAAAACCATCCCTCGAGATAGTAAAATATAAAATTCTAAGGGGCTGATCAAAAAATATAAATTAAATTGTAATGAAAGGCAATTTTTGTACGTGTAAAAAACTTAAATAATTATGTGATGCCGCGCTGCCTGCCGTAATCGGGATTCTCGAGAAAGAAAGAAACAGCAAACAACAATACCGACCGCAATACCGGGAAAAATGTTTTGTTGATTGAGGGAATGTTAGTTCTTTTAAACTCAACTACCTTTTTAAATAACCCTTTTCTAAGTTCATTGAAAAAAGTTTAAGCTTTGGGGGGCCACAAATGGAATCTGACCAAAAATGAAAAACCATCTACTTTCAAGGTCAAAAATTTTTTAAAATTGGGTAACTAAAAATTTTTCGTTACCTACTCATGGTCAAACCTAGTAGTTGTATGACTAAAAGTAGAAGCTTAATTTGTAGTCATAAACCCCCTGAAGATAAATTAATTGTAGTAAAAAAAACCAATAATTTAAATAGTTAAGAGCGGGTTTAAATAAAGCGTCCGTCTTAAACTTTTAAACAGCCTCACAAGAACAATTTTAAATTTTTTTATTTTTTAAAAAACCTTTGGGGTTTTTGGGTCGCAGAATCATCGGCCAAAAATCTTTTTTTAAAAGAAATGAAAACCATTCAAATCCTTTTATCGTTTTAATGTCTAAAATTTGTGTGTAAAAAATGAAGACGATAAAGACATTCACGGAAATATTTTTTAAAAAGTAAAAAAAATTAAAAAAAAAATTGAACGTTTTTGGAAACGGGGCTAATTATATTAAAAAAAAGAAACATATCCCATAATAATACGACGAAAAATAATAGTTTACTAGTTTTACAAAAAGTTAAGGGGGATCCCCTTGAATTTCGAAAGAGTAAAATATCCAGAGCGAGTTTTAACTGGCTAGGATATTTTACAAATATTTCAAGAATAAAATAACTTTTTCTATAAAAACTTTCATAAAATTGGTTTTTTTCCCGATTTTTAGTCAAACAAAATCACAGAATAAAGTGGAATAAACACAACGCCCAAAAATAAACGACCGGGTTTGGGAGAATTATGTCTCACTTCCAATAATAACACTGACTTAATTTTGCACAATGACTCACAATCACTGTAAGTGGAAAATAAAAACTCAATAAAAAAGACAAAAACCCTTTTCACACCAGTGTTAGCTATTTTAGAAAAGTGTACCATAACAAAAATTTTTAAAATTTATCTGGCGCCACATCGGTCGAACTTCCAAAACGGCAAAGTTGGGCCCGGGGAAATTTTAAACCCCCTTGCTCCCTTCATGTGTAAAAGTTTTTTGTCCTTTCATGTTTTGTATTTGTTTTTTTTTTAATGCAAAGTTTTTAGAGTTAGTGAAGTTGGCAAACAAAAAAGGTGGTTGTGATTCCTGACTTTGGCGTGCCACAACCCCTTTGGTGTGATTTGTTTATTTTTAAACCCAGTTTGTAATTATGTATTTGGTTTGTTATTACCTGAAGAAGAAAATCAGTTTTTCAGATTTTCGAAACGTAGTGTTACTGATTTATTGTTTTTCTGAACGATGGCAAAGGCCGGGAAAAAACCCGTTTCCTTCACAATCCCTTTCCCTTTGTCAAAAATAACTTTCAAATAAAAGAGCCCCTTCAGGATTAAAAATCCTTCAAATCACCTTTCTTTGTTGTTTAGTAGTACTTTTGCTAACAGGGTAAATCAAAAGGAAACTTTGGGTTTTCCCGAAAAATGGTTTTTAGAAGGTAAAAAAGTTAAAAAGGGCAGGGCGAAAGCAACACGTGGCGAAAGGGAGGGGGGGAGACGAAGACGTCTTCAGAAACCCTCCCGGGGGTAAAAATAAGGGGGAGTAGGTCGGGGGAGTACAAAAGCTTTTTTAATGTTAAACTTTAACCAAGGCGATAACACAAAAAACTTCAAAACCGAGGCCCCCCCTCCCCCCCCCTTTTTATCAACCCCCCCGAAATTTTGGGATCCCAATCCCGGGTCACCTGGACCTGGCATTTGAAACGTACAAAATTCTGTCGGGAAGTGAAGGTTAAACTCCCACAGGGATTACGTTCCCGGCTAAAGTCTAACTCGGCTGGGTTTCCTGGACCTGGCAGGTTTAAACATACATTCTGTCGGGAAGTGGGAAAGGGTTTAAACTCGACAGGGATTACGTTCCCGGCTAAAGTCTAACTCGGGGTGTTACCTGGGCCCCGGCAGGTTTTAAACATACAGTTCTGTCGGGGAAATGGGAAAGGGTTTAAAATCGACAGGGATTACGTTCCCCGGGTAAAGTCTAACTCGGGTGTTACCTGGAAACCCGGCAGGGTTTAAACATACAGTTCTGTCGGGGGAAATGAAGGTTAAACTCGACAGGGGTTTTCGTTTTCCCCGGCCCAAAGTCTAACCCCCGGCTGTTACCTGGACCTGGCAGGTTGAAAAAAAACAGTTTTGTCGGGGGAAAAAAAGGTTAAAACTCGACAGGGATTACGTTCCCGGCTAAAGTCTAACTCGGCTGTTTACCTGGACCTGGCAGGTTGAAACATACAGTTCTGTCGGGAAGTGAAGGGTTAAAACTCGACAGGGAAATTTCGTTCCCGGCTAAAGTCTAACTCGGCTGTTACCTGGACCTGGCAGGTTTTAAAATACAGTTCTGTCGGGGAAATGAAGGTTAAACTCGACAGGGTTAACGTTCCCGGCTAAAGTCTAACTCGGCTGTTACCTGGACCTGGCAGGTTGAAACATACAGTTCTGTCGGGAAGTGAAGGTTAAACTCGACAGGGATTACGTTCCCGGCTAAAGTCTAACTCGGCTGTTACCTGGACCTGGCAGGTTGAAACATACAGTTCTGTCGGGAAGTGAAGGTTAAACTCGACAGGGAAATTTCGTTCCCCGGCTAAAGTCTTAACTCGGCTGTTACCTGGACCTGGCAGGTTGAAACATACAGTTCTGTCGGGAAGTGAAGGTTAAACTCGACAGGGATTACGTTCCCGGCTAAAGTCTAACATCGGCTGTTACCTGGACCTGGCAGTTTGAAACTACAGTTCTGTCGGGAAGTGAAGGTTAAACTCGACAGGGATTACGTTCCCGGCTAAAGTCTAACTCGGCTGTTACCTGGACCTGGCAGGTTGAAACATACAGTTCTGTCGGGAAGTGAAGGTTAAACTCGACAGGGATTACGTTCCCGGCTAAAGTCTAACTCGGCTGTTACCTGGACCTGGCAGGTTGAAACATACAGTTCTGTCGGGAAGTGAAGGTTAAACTCGACGGGATTACGTTCCCGGCTAAAGTCTACTCGCTGTTACCTGGACCTGGCAGGTTGAAACATACAGTTCTGTCGGAAGTGAAGGTTAAACTCGACAGGGATTACGTTCCCGGCTAAAGTCTAACTCGGCTGTTACCTGGACCTGGCAGTTTGAAACATACAGTTCTCGTCGGAAGTGAAGGTAAACTCGACAGGGATTACGTTCCGGCTAAAGTCTAACTCGGCTGTTACCTGGACCTGGCAGTTGAAACAATACAGTTTCTGTCGGAAGTGAAGGTTTAAACTTTGACAGGGATTACGTTCCCCGGGTAAAGTCTAACTCGGCTGTTACCTGGACCTGGCAGGTTGAAACATACAGTTCTGTCGGAAGTGAAGGTTAAACTCGACAGCGATTACGTTCCCCCGGCTAAAGTCTAACTCGGCTGTTCTGGCGGCCATTTTGGTTTTAAACCCCATAAAAACAATGTTAAACCTCCAATACTTTTATCCCTTGAAAACGTAAAAAACCCTGGATTAAGTCTTGTGTCTAACAACTAATTTCGCATCTAAGTGTTTATTAGTTTGTCGTTTTGGAACTTCATCGTAAAATTATTCAAAAATTTTTAAATTTTGCAAAAAATCTTTAAATCATTCATCTTTGTTTACGTAGTTAATATTGGAAAGAGTTTTTTAGTTCAACTTTGAGCATTTTAAAA
>NW_025789342.1:0-9771 GCF_021130785.1 Homalodisca vitripennis
TTTTTATACCTTTTTCTCCCTACACACTTCTGTTCTATTTAGTACGTTGAGATGCGTGGGGGTGTTTATATGTGTGTGTTTTCATTCTTTTCTAAGCTTGTTATATGTGTTATGCTGTAAACAAAGAGGGTTAAAAAAAAAAAAAGATTTTTTTGCTTTGATCATTATACGTGATGTATGATCGTTTAAAGTGCCTTTTAACTGCAGAGGTCCATGACTGGTAAATTTATGGTACAATCCATTCTAAGAATTTTAAACATATTATTTAATTAGTTTAAAACCATTGATATATGAGTGTGAGATTGTACATGAATTCACGACTATTGCTTAACGAAACCGTCTGAAGAGAGAATTGGTGCGTAAACTCCGGTAGTACTGACAGCAACATTTGTGTTCAAGTTAATGAGAACAAGTATAGAACATCTGCCTGACTCTCGTCCTAGCACATGTTGCTTCCCTTACACTGAGTGATGTTTCCGTGAAATTCAGATATTTATTTGTTTGTTGTATGTCTTGTGTATTTGAGGTAAATAAAATTTTTAAACTAGTATCGTACAACCAAGGCACAAAAACTAGTTGAAGTAACAACTTTAAGAGTCATAATCGCAATGACAGACATTATAACTACATTTGCATTTAATAATAAAACTGAACAAGTGAAAAGTTAGTTCATACAGCGGCCTGAAACTGAGATGTCACTAACAAATAAAAATATTAAAGTCCAAATTAAAACACACTCAAACATAAAATGAAAAGCGATTATAAAATAATATTAAATAGAGTTTAAAATCTTTTTATGTAATACTTTATTTAATTGCAAGTAGGTTACTCCAATGGTTAATCTGTTGAAAAAACAGGGACAGCCGGCCCAATATACATAGCTATTATTATAAATAATATTATAAACTTATCTTCAAGCCTTATCAAAGTAAGGGAGACCTATTTCAGACTCCAAATATTTTTTTTATATACACGTTTAGCTAAACGGTGTTTTTGGACCATGAAACTAAAGAAGTTACAAATAATAACTTGAAATATTCTCCGAGAATCCATAATCAAACGGATTGTAAACGGTTTTCAGTAAATGTTTTAAAAATTGTATGGTAGTGTGTTTATGAGGGAGGAGTCACCTACTGTCGAAAAATGTTTCTTAATTAATTTCAATGGTCTTCAAATGTTGTTTATCAAAAAGTAAAAATTAAGGCGTATATTAGTGTTTGGTAGTGTTGTGTGGAGGAGTCCATAGCTGTCAAAAATTTACTGTATTAATTCATAGTTTTCAATGTTTGTTCAACAGTAAATATAGGTGTACTATTAGTGGTCTTACAGGTCTAAAGAAAATTATATTGCTCTTAAGAGAACGTACAAGCCAGAAATTAAAAAATCCAATACTAAATCATAATAACAAGCAATAATTGACAGTTCCAAACAATAAATCAAAAGCAGCAATGGGTCTGTCATAAATCAGCTTAGACTTCAACATAGGAAATGTTAACAGTAATCCTCCCAATATTAACGCTAATATAACGCCTGATGCTTTTAACAATTTTTTTCTTACCAATGGTAGAACAAATTTTGTAAAAGCATACCAACAGAATGTAAATAATCCCTACTCATAGTGTTTTTCTTTGACAATAGTGAGAACTGTGGCAACTGGAAACAATTTCAGTAGGGTTATTCACTCTTAGAAGTTTTAACGTAGAAGAAGTCTACCTAGCCATAAGAAACCAAACTGTGAATACTCAAGCCACTTGTCATGATATAGATTGCACCAATGCAGCAATACTGAAGTTATCAGGCTAGGTCTATTTGTGAAGATACTAACATATCTTTTCCACTTGTGTATTAAGCAGGGTATTTTCTCCACGACAAACTAAAAGTTAAGTAAGGTCATTCCAATACACAAAATAGGGCCTAGGGATGATAGTGTGCCAAGCTATAGGCCAATATCCAATTGTTCCGACGCTGTCAAAGGTCCTTGGCAACGCTCTCATTTCATGAAACAACTTTCTTCCTTCTTGAAATCAAAGTAAGTTTATTGTCCAAGAATCAGTTACGGCTTTAGACCTAACCAAAGCACTGTTGAAGCTACTTCATGATTTGATCTTGGAATTGTTTTGAAGGACTGGAGAACAACCTGAACGTTCTTTTCAGAATCATTTGATATGTCCAAGGCCCTTTGACACAGTGTCGCTTCATATTTTACTGGGATAAGATGTATTTATTATTCTATTATTGACAGACAGTGTAGTGCAGTTCTTAAGATCTTATTATGAACAATCGATGGCAATCCTTATTCCGTAAAAGGCTCTTACTCAAAAACAAGTTAAGCCGCTTTAAGTTGTAAAAACAAGGTGTCCTACAAGAGGTCCATTTTGGGACCCTTGCTTTTCATACTCTATGTTAATGACCTGCCTGCCGTACAACCTAAATGCTCATTCAGTAAAATCATTTCTATTTGCTGACGATTTGGCAGTGTGTGCCCAGGTGTAAGCAGTGCAGAAAATGTGGGTTTTTTCATAATCGACACCAAAACTAAAACCATTCATTAACTGGTGTAATGCAAAATAAGTTAAGCCTTATGGACGGGAAAACTCAGGACCTTGCTTTCAGCCTTAGCAATCCGGGGGAAGTAACCCACTCAAAATTCTTGGTTGTTCACAGTCCACAGCAATCTTAAATGGCATCAGCAAATTGACAGTCTTTGCGAACAAAAATTTTAGGGCCAAAAGGCATTTTCTTGATCAGTAAGCACTTAAAGGCAGTGTCTCTGTTGGTGTTCTGCTCAGTGTTTACTATGGCCACATACAGAGCAACCTCTCTTATGGAACTTCAATCTGGGCAAACCATGGATATGTACAAGAAGCTATTTGTGCTGCAAAAAAAGCAATCCGTCTGATTTGTGGATGCACACTGGCAGGCCCACTGTAAAGAGCTCTTCATTAGGTTAGGTGTCCTTTCATTGCCTTCCATCTATGTAATGATATTTAGCACACTCTTGTTTGTTAAGAGGAACTTGGCACTTTTTGCCTGCAATGTTCTGAGGTCCATAACTATGGCAACTAGAAAGCAAAAATAAACTTATAAGTGAATGATGCAGATACTCTGCAACTCAGAAGAGTTTTCTATACCAAGGCATAAAAATGTTTAATGTTTTGTCGGAATGTATTAAAGAGCTTGCCCCTCACTAGATTTAGACAAAAACAAAAGTACATTTCTAGTTGCAACCCTGCTTATACGAATGATAACAGAATTTTACGAAGTTGTTAACTCTAAGTTAGAGTGTTAAGTAACCATTTAAGTTGACATATGTTATACATGTGAACATGTATACAACAAATAAATATTTGATTTGATTTGATTTGATTTGATTAGTGGTTGGTAGTGTTGTGGGAGTAGTCCTACTGTCAAAAATATTTCATATTAGTTTTCTATATTAATTCATGGTCTTCAATGATGTTCAAAAGTAGAATATAGGCATATAATTAGGTTTCTCATATATATGTCATTGCAGGTTCATATCATGTCATTGTTCGTGGAAATCTGCTTTCACGGTGTAAAATACAATTTTCTAATGGTTTTTATTGTAGGTTTGGCAGCGTTGTATATTACAACTGGTTGGTAATGAATTATATTTTTAAACGCGTAAGGATAAATTTAACTTGTCCGTGCTGATGAATTTTAATGTGTCCAAATATAGTATACTTATGGGCGCTATACAGTAACTTAACCACTCGTTACAAGTCAGTTTTGCTTCACCTTAGTTTGAAGATTCGCTTATCTTTAGGAACGTGTTCAAGTTAAACTTATAACTATCCAGATGTTGGGCTGGAAAAGAGATAGACGTAATTGTGTATAAAAATTTCATAAGCTATTTTCGAATTCTATCAATATAATTGTGTTTACAATATTGATAGTGATTTTCATAGTCAAATATATATATATATATATATAATTTATATATATATATATTTCTATATATATAATGCAAAGGTCTGGGAAAAGCCTATTTTCGGTTATAAAGCCATAGCCCATTTAAAAATATTTTTGGTTATAATAGGTTTTAAAGTTTTGTTTTATTAGCTTAACAAGAAGATATAAATACATAAGCCTAGGCCTGAGAACGCTAATCTCTTTATAAACGCCAAGTCGTTCAACCTGTAGTAAATTTAATACAGTAATATTGTTCCTCTTGATATTCTGCACTTGTACAGTACTCCCATAATTATATATTGCTACAGATATATAGTTTAGAAAGAATATTTTGTACCAATTCTGTTTAAAGGTGTCTGACGTGGAATTAAACTCTGTAACTCTAATAGCAGGCCGTTTTGAACTAACTTAATAGTAATTTAATTGTTCATTATATGGTATGGAGCAATGTTATTTTCCGTGTACAATACTTTTAAAATTGATAGTTTATAAGGTATGCAAATATTGTAAAATACATTTTTAACATTGCCTAAATAAAATTGGCCCATGAATCCTTTTAATCACTGTGCTAATTTTTTATTTAGTATGGATATACTAATTACCGTAATGTCATACACTGTTATTATTGCTACACTTTTAATTTAAAAATGAATTACGAAAACGTGAAAAAATTATCCGGTTTGTAGTCTTTTATAGAGGTTTTTATTGAAGATACTAGTTGATTTGTATCTCATTATTTTTAACAACAATGACAGAGACTATTATATGAAAAGTATTCCAAATATTCGATGGAAAATATAACAATGAACCTGATTATACGATATGCAACCTAACGCATCAGTATTTCCGCTTACTTGCGTTTTCGAGTCGTTGAAGTAATTCATTAACTTTATTAAGTGTTGATCTGTAAACAAAATCTGTGCCCACATAATAACCTTGATAATAGTGCTTTACAAGGAATTTGCTTTTAAAATTTAATGAATACTGGGGTTTGTACCAAGGAATTAAAATAATGTTAGGCTGACAATTAACTAAAGGCTCCGAGGGGCTTGGGAAAAATAGCATTTCTTTCATTCAGTTTGACCCTGTGTTTTCCCGTAAGATATGTCTAAAGTAAACTGTTTTTTTGAAAAACAAGCTTACCAGAACTTATATGAATATTTGATAAACTTTCAAGGTTACAATTTCTTTCTAAGCAAAATAATTAAGTTCCATCAATGGTTTTAATTCTACTCTTTGAATTTTGGCTAAGCGGTCAATGTAGGCCAATCACTCAGTAGGTTTACAATATCTCTCTTTCATCCCCCTGAGGGGATGTAAAAACATTTTCTATTTCCTGTGTGATTTGTTAGGTCTGTTTATCATTACTACAAATATTTTCGAGAGCCATTATGGGGCCAAATAAATATCAATAATGTACATCTACATAGAAAGACATATAGGCTTATTAAAGTACTGTATGTTTGGTAATTAACAAAATATAATATAAATTAATAATGCACAAAATGTTTTACGTAATGTTTCATATGTGGTCCACATCAGACTTTTTTAAAACATCTTTTACTGTTGTTCTTTCCTTTTTCAGGAAACATTGTTAAAATAAATCTATTAATACATTACTTATTTATTAAAAAATACACTATTCCTAAAACTGTTATCCTTATAGCTTAATTGTATGTTCCAGTGTTGATTAAGATAGTAACGGGCTGAATTACACGAAACATTTAAACGGCATAATTTACGCTAGCTTAATAGAAAAACCACCACGTCAATAACAACATTATTTCCAATAATATTTGAACATTCCAAACAACACATTAAACAATGTGTATATTTTAGGAGGTTTTTTAAATAACAATTTACTAATTGGAATATGTGTTCAAGTTAAACTTATATACTAATCCTAGATAATTGGGTGGGAAAGAGATAGACGTAATTGTGTATTAAAAAATTTCTCATTACCTATTTCGGAATCTATCATATATATATATATATATTTATAAAATATATAAGTGATGATTCATATATTATTATTTTAATAAGATCATATAAAATAAAAATTATACTTGATATAAATATATAATTTATGTGTATCCTGTTTATAATAATACATCTAAGGATGGAAACTACTTTAACAACCGGGACAATTAACAAAAAGAAAATCAAATCATTCGTCTATGATTTTGTCCAATAAAAAAAATATATTTAATATACACGAACCGTGTATAAAATCAACACACATCAAAATGTGTGTTGTTTTATTAGCTTAAATCAAGAAGATATAATACATAAGCAGGTCTAAAATAATGTTTTGCCTTTGTGTGACTTTTTGTTAGTCAACGTCACAAACCTAGACTACCCATTCGATTTGCGCGGGCTAATGTATGTTTTGCATGAGGAAGGAAAATAATATTCGTGGTCGGCTTCACGGTATTGTGCGCCCTGTTGTCGCTTGGGGGCTGGACTATCGTTGCCATTTTCCCCTACCAGGGAAAGGGCTCACCGGATTCTCCATTCACTGGTTATCTTAGACATACGTAGCCGTTATATCAAAACCTGAATCTGAAAAGAAACAACATTTGACGTTAAAATTAAATATCTGTTAAATGATATTTAAAAGGATGAAGTATACAACCACAAAGGACATACGACCATGATAAAATGACAAGGAAAATAGAATATAACGCTTCTTCTAATCTAGTAAGTGTTTTACAATGATTTATGTTCATTAAACCGTTCCAATCAGTTTGCTCATATTATAGAAGTGGGAAAGTATTTGTCAGAAAATGTTTATCGCAATCGTCTGGATCTTAAGATACCCTACTTCTGCAAAGATCTCCTCGGCTTATGGAATTGTTCAGGTTAGGTTACAAAAGCTCCAATTTAAAAGAGTGTGCAAAATTTATCTAAAAAATTCTACTTTTTAAATCCGCTCTGTTAGTACGTTAGCTATGACAGGTTTCACACACCAACTAAACGTCCAACTCCAAAAAATCATTGCAGAGAGAGAAAGATAAATGATTAGTATAGTTGAATAAATCTTAGATTCTACAAATTTTATTTTTGAATGGAAAGCCACAGTTGAAACTTTGGCTATATTAACTTACTTGCATATTAATGATCCAGTATTTCAAGCTCTATCGGATATTTTAAATTGAATTTCAGCATCTGCTTATATTAATTTCATATTCCAGTTTAATACTTGTTTTAGATTTTGAAATAATAAATACATGAGATTTTATAAATAGGATAAATACAATTAAATCTACGAGTAAATAGAGACTTTAAAGATTTCAAGTCATTTAACATATAAACTCAATTTTAAAATATTTATAACTTAAATAAAATAGATCTTTTGTTTTAAGATATCCAATTTGTTTTAATTTGTATTTCACTACCTTTAACAAATATTTGAGGAGTTACATATAAATAATAAGTATATGTGTTCATTGCAACTAATCAAACTATAATTTAATTAAATAACATTATTTATGTAGATTAAAAATACAAGGAAAAGTTTACCATCTCACTATTATAGCGACTTTGTATAGTGTTTAATTCCATATTTGTCTATAATTTGAATATTTCGGAGGTATTATTGAAAAATTGTTAAAATAAATGCTTAATTTAAATTATGACAAATTTAATTTGCATCAGCCACAACTTTAGATACTATATTGTAGTTTTTTGAAGATTATGAGAGAACTTAATTTGTTACAAAACTTACGCGGTTTGAGGATATAGTTAATCCACACACATTGTATATCCAGTTACAATTAAATGAAGAATAAAAAATATACATTTAAAAAAATCTCGCTAAAGATAGCCTTTTTTATTTAGTATACGTTAATTGGTGGTATTTAAAAGGGATTTGGTGGGTCTGGAAACCATTGTCACGTTCTGCAGAAAGTTCAGGTGATGACTGAGCAACTTTATCCATTACGACTTTCCACAATTAGCGCTGGAGCCCTTACACCTAACGCTCTTGTAATAGCTTTTAGGCTAACGGCCAGGATGACCAAAATTATCAAAATAATAGTTAAAGAATTCTTGGTATTTTTTACCGAACTGTTAAATGATCATTTAAACTATAATCTTTTTTACATGTTTTATTTACCACTCTATAATAAACGTAATTTCTTATTAACTATCAGACAGTGAAATGTTTCTGTCATATTTTTTGTTATGATATTCTCCGGTAATATTAATCAAATAATTGCTAGTGAATTGAATGTAACCTAGTTTAGGTTACATTAACAACCTAAAAATATAATTAGTTTTTCTAGTGTAAATAAGGTTATAGCTAACTACTTAGCGTGGTGGCCATCCTTTGAAGAATCGCCAAAGATTGCATAATATTTTATTAAACTTACGATATCCTTGATAGGTTTTCACCCATTTATTTGCTATTGACTAGTAGCCACGTTTTTATTAACACTTATTTTTATTTGGCAGGAGAATTATCAGTGGAAATAAGTATTGGTAGGAGAAATAATGTAATACAGATATATTATGTTATCGATGATTTAGTCTTATTTAGTCTTGTCGTGAGATTTTTATTAGATATGGTCACTTTCAATAACATTACCATTCCTGAATATCCCGTCACACTGAAAGCATAGCAGATATATTTTTCGGAATACCAAAACTTAAATATGTGTTGTATAATCTACATTTTGTCTACACAAATGTATTTTATGATTTATCACTTAGATTATGGGAAGTTTAGTATCTTTGCATATAAAGTACTGTATTTTAAAGCGTAGAAAGTAAAGTAGTTAAAGTGTTAAATATAATAATCGAAGTGCTCTTTAGTTTTTTATACGAAAAGCGAATTAAAATAGAGGTTATAAAATTCCGTTCGAAATAATTTGTTCAGAATTGAGTTTTGAAGAAAGGAGAAAAGAGTGTAATAGAAATGGACGCAGAATGATTCCACAAGAAGTAATCTCGAACTCTCAAATTCCCTACAATCTGACTGGTCAAGCTGAAAATGCTGCTAAAGTCATTAGAGATTATTGACAAATTAATTGGGAATAAAACTCATTATTACAGTCGGTCAAGCGCAAAATCTGCTGTTCTGAAACCTATTCGGTCATGATTGAATTGAGAACTCTGGATCTCTGGACGTTGTAGGGATTTTAACTGTAATCTGTGTTGAGATATTTTGCGTTATAGAATTTAGAACACAAAAGTAAACTCAACTGTTAATTTTCCAACGGCTCTACTACCGATAACACTATTTTTTGTAAAACTAAAAAAACTGTGAGTTTGAAACTCTGTGTACAAAAACTATGTAACATGAATGTTAACATGCTTTAACATAGAGCCTTCTATAAATACATTCCTTTTATATTCTCTATATTCGTAATTTTAAGTTAGACTAATAATCAAAAAGTTTTCTGTGGTTATTATTAAACAAACTTTGCATTAGATGGTGTTTAGTTGTAGAATGGCAAAACTATGCTTTGCTTTAACTGATGTTTATTAAATTAATATTCAAAGAATAGGTCTCAAAAAGACGCTGGCAATTTGGTCATCCTGAGTACTATATTTTATGAACATCTCACACTAAATAGAGTTAAGTGTAACAATTTTAATTGAATTGAAGCAAGTTCTAATATTGAAAACTATATTGTTGTTTTTGACACAATACTTTTTGTGAACCATGCTTAAAGTAGCGTTTTCAATCCGTACTCCAAAGCAGTTATTTTCTGGAATACATTTCGTATAGTTACATAAATACACCATATCAGTTGTTGAAATGGATATGACTGTAAACAGATTTTTCTTAAACCGTTATTTATTCTTTAATTTACGCATTACTATGATGATTAG
>NW_025789343.1:0-4087 GCF_021130785.1 Homalodisca vitripennis
AAAAAAATCATTCATGATTATTAAGAGGTTATTTATGAGGTAATTAGGTATGTGCGACAAATGTTTTTCAAGAAGATATATTTATTACATTACAACTGCTCAAATCGTTACGCAATAAAAACTATTAATCGTGTATTTTGGGATCACACGATGCAGTTTACGTCTTAGGTATAGACGGGTCGAGCCGCTATGGTGGTGGGTGACAAAAGGTTACAAAATAAAAATGCAACTTCAAGTTAAATACGATTTACAAAAATGTTATACATCTTGACGCTCACTGCCTAATAATCGTATTTTCCTGCTTATAAGTACGACTTAAACTTTATAAGTGACACTGGGGACATAAATAGAAAAGAGTACGTAAGTGCATGTGTGTGTGTATTATATATTATATATATACAATTTATGTACCCCGTATATATATATATTAAATATATATATGTTTAATGATGATTCAGCAGATAGATTTAAGTCTTGCTTATTTGAAAATGCAGGATTTCTTAATTACGCAGTATTCAAAAACGATTTCTAACATCTGGTAAAGTGAAATTTTGAGTTTGTTATTTAAAGAAAATACATAGGAGTTTTCGCGAAAATTTCAGTATTTTTAACCATTCCAAACCATTTGCATTCCCATTATTATATCACAAAACGGGATTAGTTTGTAACAATAAAAACATTATCTAAATCGTAAGCTTCTAAACATAAAGAGGGATTTCAAAATGCTTGAGTTATTAAAAGTTTAATGGAAGATTATTATATTAAGAAATATTACAAATTAAATAAGTTTGAATAATATATAGTATATATATATATATAATATATATATATATATATATATATAAGCCGGTTTCTGGACCACTTTTAACAAGACGACCGGAAATTCCATTGTAAAGTCCGGATTCAATTACACAATAAAGGAACTGGAGAAAACAATACAGCAAATCTCACAATGAAAAATTAACCGAATCTGTAACATAGTGTATCCGTTCGTCTCCAAAAGCAATCCAGAACTTCCCCTCGTCACGTAGGCGCGGTCTCGCCGGGCTTATATATATTCTACTCTAGTGAACCATAATTAAATATGGAGGAATCACGAATGAAAAAATTACCGAATCTATAGCTGTTTGATTTCTACTTTTATTAAGCAGTTTTAATGTATAATTTCCTTAGAATCAAATGTAAAATCTTCCGAAATCTTAATCTTTATTCTACAAAGTTAATTGTAATACATTCTTTGTCTTTTATCGTCTTTTTTCCCAGTAAAACAATCAAGTGTAAATTTATCATGTCTTATTCACATTCTTTAATCTTGTTTTTCATCCAAAAGAGTCAAAAATATATTTGGAAAAAATGTTACTTTGAAATATTCCCAATTCTGGCTGTGCATTGTAAGCCCAAATTGTATCTTTCATTTCCTCCAAATGTCAAAATTTTTTACTTTCTTATTTACTTCGTAAATCAATTAATTTCTTATGATCTTTAAAATATTCAGTTCGCCAACTTCATTTAATTAAAACCTTTCGTAGCGTCCATTTATAAAGGAAAAAAATTGTATTAGTAGATTTTCTAAATTCCAGTTTTAATAGTCACTAATAAAAATTGTTTTCCTTTATTAAATAATGAAAATGGAGCTGAAGTAATCCCCCCCCCCCCCCTCGCCGTCTCCCTCTCCGCTAACATGTCTGTATTTGTAAGAAAGCTCTAATCCTAAAAACATAAACTATGATCGCCATTACAATTCTAATAAATCCATCTAAAAAAACAAAGGACATTTTAACGAGGAAAGAATTAAAATGATTTGAGGAATTGAGCTACAAGAGAATCAAATTTTCGATCAACAAAAAAGATGTATAATATAGAAAAATTAAGAGGAACGAAAGAGTAATTTTAAGAAGGAAAAGAAAAATTTCGAGCTATTTAATTAGTGAACAAAAAATTTAATTCAATCGCTGAAAAAATTGTCCCATTGAAAATAAACGATATAAAACTAAAGTCGATAAATGATCGAAGAAATTGATAAAACAGAAGAAGCTGAAAATATCATTGGTTAGGGGGGGGGGGGGGGGGGGGGGGGGGGGGGGGGGGGGGGGGGGGGGGGGGGGGGGGGGGGGGGGGGGGGGGGGACAGGGGTGATGTCGAAGTTTTATCCTCAATACACGGTCTTTTCAAGCAGATACAATTTTAAACCAAATTTAATCAGATAATTTTCATGTCAATTTTACCAAATATCTAAGTCAATTATGCGCCCAGAAATTAAAAGTTTAATAAAAAAATTTCAAGAAAGAAAATCGTTAAAAATATGAAGGGGTTTATCTCTCTTTGGGAGTGTGGAATATGAACGAACTTTAGTGGGGGGGGGGGGGAAGCAGGGGGGGGTGGGGGAGGGGGGGGGGGGGGGGGGGGGGGGGGGGGGGGGGGGGGTAACGGTGAAACACAAACATGTCGCAATGTATTTTACTATTAAAAGCAGACAAAAATCTTCGGATTGTAAACAATTTTATCACTAAACAATTTTAAAAAAACACATCGTGAACAAACAAGATCATTCCAAATAAGGTTTCTGGATGGACATTTTAAAAAGCTGCAAACAACTACAGTTTTGTACGCACTAATTTAAACACGAAATGATGAACGCAGGATCATATATCGATTTAACCAAACAAGAATATTAAGATAAGAAAGCTTGTATAAATATAAAAATAAAGTTGATTTTTGCTTTATTTATTTTTTATTCGCTAAGCTTATTGAAAACCCCAAAAGACTCATGTTGACAGAGCAAAGCAATACGAAAATTCGTCAATTGATTAAATTTTTTCTGTATTCGACTATCTTATGTCTTTTTAAAAGATAATATACAGTTATTTTTGAGAAACGAAGATACAATTCAAAGTATAAAGTATCCTAAAATGTCCTATCAATGTCTAAACGTTTTTGATGAACATATTAAGGTTATGCCGTTTCCTGGTCAAACAACATCATTTACTAATTATCAAAAGAATTTTAATCATCCGTACGTTATTTATATGGATTTTGAGAGTATATTAGAGAAAATTCCGACATGCAAGAACAATTCCACAAAGATCGACCACAACCAAGATTCAGAAACACATTCCTTATGGATTTACTCTATATTTAGTGTCGAATGTGACCAATCGCATGTACAAACCGATATGTTATCGAGCCAAAAATGAAGAAGATTTGCCAAATGTTCCAACCAAATTGTTTGAAGAGCTCAAAAAAACTATCGAAGTACATGGCGAAAAAATATAATTCAAACAACATGAAACCTATGGAATTAACTGAAGACCAAGAAATATTTTATCAAAAATTCTAACATATGTCATATAAAATATTTAAAGATTCTTTCATTTGATTATAAAGATTTATAACTATTTTGGATCACAATATCTTAATAAAATTTCCATTTCTGGGTAATCAATTTCACGTTCTTTCAATATTTTTGGTTTATTCTCTTTTTAGAGCTCTGATAACGTAATAGGATTTTTCCCACATGTGATTCTTCTTAATTAACACAAAAACCATGGCGTTTTTTTCTTATCAAAATCCTTACAAATAAGGTCTGGTTTCATTAAGTCAATTTTTACACTTTGTTTTGCGATTATTTCCGTTTTTATTTCATCTTTAATTTGCAAGTGTTTAACTTCGCTGTCTAAATATTTCATTTCTGAGCTTATATTCGCCATATTTCCTAATAGAGGGTAAAACTTCCTTTGTAACCCACTTTTTAAACACTTTAGATTCTGGCTTATTAGATCTCAAAATTAAAGAATATAAACCAGATTCATGAACGAAAATAGTATGTTTTTGGATATTTTCTCGGGGTCTATGGGATAGACTCCTGTAATTTATACATTTAAAAGTTTTTTTTTCGTTTATTATCGAGATTATTTATGATAGCTTGCCTCGTGTTTTCATATTCTAAAATTTCTGCAACATCTTTTGCTTTGAACCAAATTTCATTATTTTCGTTAACAATCGTAAAAATTTCTGTATTATTGAATCTGAGTTTGATTATTTATTAGATCCACAACTGTTTCTATTTTGATAGAAATAAATTTAACTA
>NW_025789344.1:0-6953 GCF_021130785.1 Homalodisca vitripennis
ATAATGCTTAAATCTAATGCTTGCAATACTAGGTCTTCATTGTCAGCAATGTTTTTACGACTCATTGTTTATAAATATCACTGAACAAACATAAAAACTATACAAACGTATTTAGTAAAGTACTAGATGCTTACGATCGCCGTAACTCGCGGCCGTCATTGTTCTACTTACACACAGACTAGAACAACATGCACAAACGAAATAATTTGAAGATACTAACACTACAAACTCATTTACACTTAAAAACTTTCAATATCATTTGTGAAATAAACAGCAGCGCAAACAAAACACGTGACGGCTTGTCCGCGTAGCGGCCGATTCTAAACGCACTGGCGCTCACTTTACAACTGCTGTAAAAATCAGAATCTAACCAAAATGCAACAAAACCAACATCAAAAGTTACGTTGAAGCCTTTGGAATGCGTATGTATAGTCATTGAGCCAATTTAGATAAATACTATATAAAATATAAGCGTTACTGCAGAAGTCGCTAACAGCGATTCTGGCATTTCTTGCATATAATGCGGGATCGCTGACAGCGATGCTCCGGCACTCAAAGGGTTAATCACAAAAATTTAAAAAGTGTGGTAAATTACTGTAGGTGTGACCTCTCATGTGTTAACAATAGAACTCATTAATAAGTTCAGTATATATATATATATATATATATATATATTTATAAATTATTATTATATGTGTGTGTGTGTGTTGGTGTGTGTGTGTGTGTGTGTGTGTGTGTAGGAAAAGGCCAACATATTAATATGAATTAACAATATTTCGCATTACGCTTCTTCAGGTCAAAACAACATAACGTAACACATAAAATAATTAAAAACATACATGTAAACAGATAAATAAATTAATAAGCATAATATTCTTGAAATGATAAACATATGTTCAAACTGTGGGTGTAAAGATGTGATGAGTGTTCAGATGATTTAAATTTATCGAAGATTTAATCCATATGGAAATTTAGATTTTGTGACAATTTGACATGCTTGTTCTAAATTTCTTAATTTTGATGTATTTGAATTATTTTTTATTGATCGTATTGGTTTTACTGTATATAAATTTTCAAAAGATTCTTTGTGTATTTTACTACGAATGACTAATGGTTTTGATTCATCATCATGCTTAAAATCATAACGGTGACCTGTTATTCTTATTCTTAAATTATTTGTTGTAGAGCCAATGTAGTCTTTAGGACATTGTTTACACTGAATTTGATATACTACATGTTTTGTATCACATGTCAAATTGCCAATAATTTTGTATACTTTTTTAGTTGAACTACTTTCGAATTTTGATGACTCTTGTATTTGATTGCACACCATGCATCTTGATTTATTACATGGATGTGCTCCTTTAAATTTAGTTTCCACATCAGAATCAGCTGGTAATTTTGGTTTCGATATAATGTCCTTTAAGATAGGAGGTCTTTTAAAAACAATACGTGGAATACTTTTTAGAAATGAATCTGTCAGTGGAGAATTTTGTAAGCTACTTTAAAAATGTTGTTAATTTTGTAGAGACCAGGATGATATTGTGTTATTAATTTAGGCTCATCATAATATTTCTTTTTTGCATAATTATTATTAAGGTTACTTTCAATAATATATATATATATATATATATATATATATTTATTTATTTATTTATTTATAGACAGTAAAAGTTCAATAGTCAGGTCAGTAAAATCAGTATAGTCCCTAAAATAGCCGCAAATGGCAATTGTTATGATAAGAGAAAGTATATTTTTTTATTTCATCACATAAGCCTTCATCAGGTAAAGTAAACCTTCAACATTCAGAGGTATAGCAGTGGCTTGCTAAAGAATAAAACAGGCCTATTATGTTATTAATTATGAAGGGACTCGATTATAAAGATGACAAAAACTTTGAAGTTATGAACAAAGGTAGATTGAAACAGTAGAAATGCTAGCACTTAACGTTAAAATAAAATTACAAGTATTCCATGAATTATTCTTCAATGTGTACAAATAATCTTATGACTAAATTAAAACCTAACCTCAAATAACAGGTTATGTTGCTTTCACTAAACCCAATTCATAATAATATTTTTCAATCAGAACAAATTACTTTTACACTACAGAGAATAAGTAATGCTCAGTTAACTTACTTGTATGCTTAGTTATAGCTCTCACAGTAATTAATTAAATAATAGCTAATTAAATGTCTGTAATTTGTCACTTTTTTATGTGTTATTTACTAAAAGTTGGTGTGTTGTGTTGTCTTCTCGTTGTCACTGTCATCATTTCATCATTATAACAAAGAGAAAACGTTCTTAGGCTAGTGAAAGTTGAACATGCACTGAGGGTGAATGGTATTACTGAATTAAACTTCAGACAGGTGATTGTGAATTTATAAAAGGTTTCCAAGCTAATACACAATAAACTTAACAAATTTTGCTTTGACATGTTTGAGATAGTACAAACCAATGAGCACAACTACACAAACAATGCCACATTTGATATTAAATTATAGTGTGCCTGAATTAGCACCCCCTCGCTACTGACGTCGTTTTGACGTCACGAAAGGGATTGCTAAGTACGAAAGTGGCCGTGTCCATGCCCTGAATAAGCACCCCCTTGGAATAGGGGAGTCCTAATTCAGCGTCTTGACCTTGTCCATGTGCTGATTTAGCACCCCCTTTGAATCAGCGCCTATACCTTGTTGATGTAAAGAATAAACACCTCATACTGAATAAAACAATAAAACTAAGCGTATTGTCATTTGTTAATAGGTATATTTATTGTATTGCTATGATTTGACTTTTGTATTTCAAAAACGAATAATTAAATACCTATTGTAAAAAATACTATGCATAGAATATGCTTATGTTTGAAAAACTAGGCTCTAGGCATTCAGCTACAACTTTATTTTAATGTAAATTCAATTTGAAACCATGGTACAAACCACGCAGAAGGATTGATATTGTTTAAATCCGGCATTTAATTATTAGATTAAAAATGAAATATTAATTTTATTATGTGTCAATACATATTTAAATGTCAATTAAATTAAATAAGACCATAGGTACATCAGCTATTTGCTGGGTACACAAATTGTTTACGCAGAGGTATGTACTCTCGTAGATTAAGTTTTGGACCATCCAAAAAATTCTGCAAAGAACAGTTTTATATTCTAATAGTGAACTCTTTTTTGTCTACAATACAAACTTAAATTGTTTGTCGGGAAACATCGGAAAGTAAACAAAATTATATTAGTTATTTAATTTGATATAATTAAACTTAAAAAAACTACATTTCCGTGAAGCTATTACATAAAATACGTAATTTAATTATGGCTTCATATACAAATAGGGTAGTTTTAATTGTATCGAGAAACATGATCCATTGACTTTTCACGATTGGATTAAACTTACACTGGTAATGAATGCTCAGCGAATACCCTTCATTTGTCTATCAGTAGATTTTTTATTGGTGAGGACGCCAAATAAGCAATGCCTGTACAATAAAAATTACACAGCATAATATGTATATATGTATACAATACATATTATGTACTTGACTAACTGTGTATTAAAAACCATACCGTAAACCGGGGCTACTTTGCGCCTCAGGTGGTTACTTTACCCCAGTGACGAAAATAGTTACCGCACAACCTGGTGGAAATTCAATGAACTGGCAGCCCGTTGTTTCTAGCTTAACCGGTAGGTAGCACTACTAGCAATGCCAAATATCATTTTCAGACCATTCTGCCATATTGGAGTTGATTTATGTGTTTGGAAAAGTTGTACCAACATTTGCTGTGATTTTATTTTGATAAAAAGTTGTGTTTTCAACACGTTTCCACACATGAAAAGGTAAGCCAAAGTGTTTATTTATGTAGGGTAACTATTTGTAAACAAAATTACATCGCAAAACACTTCCTACCAAGTGTGTTTTCTAACTTACATCCTTTTTAGTTTCCTAGGTTATGTTTCTGCTGAAAATGGGGTAACTTTGCCCCAGCAACAAGAGTGGGGCAAAGTTACCCCATACTAAGATCTCACTTGTTTTCAGCAATGTTTAGATTGTTTTTTTAGGATATGATAAAAAATATATATATTCATATATGTTACAAGTCTCTGTAATTATCAAGGTAAGTTTTAAAAACATTTATCCCTCTGCTTACTATATTAAAGCTTGTTTTTTCAGATGGTTCGAGCTTACAAACGAAACTTGGTGCTCGTCGCTATGCAGATTATTCACCAGAGCAATTAGAGGAATGCTTGCAAGCAATACGGGATGGTTTATACAGCCATCGTCGAGCTGCAGAACACTTCAATATACCAAGACGAACAATTTTAAACAAACTTAAACAGAAACATACCAAACAAGTAGGGAAACCCACAATATTTTCAAGGGATGAAGAGGAATCCTTTGTGTCATACATTGAAACATTAAGTGATTTTGGCTTTCCGATAACTACGGAAGATCTCAGGTATGTTGTAAGAAGTTACTTAGAGAGAACTAGCCGTGTAATTAAAGAGTTTCAAGGGAACAAGCCTGGCCTTGAGTGGATGAAACATTCCTTGAAACGTTACCCAAGATTGAAAGAGCGCATGGCATCCAACATAAAGAGAAGCCGAGCTGCAGTTACTGAAAATATCCTTCAGGATTATATTAAAAACTTGCAAGAAGTTGTCAAAGACGTGCCACCTGAAAATATTTGGAATCTAGATGAGACCAATTTGTCAGATGATCCTTTAAAGAAGAAAGTTATTTGTCGCCGTGGCACTAAATATCCTGAAAAACTTTGTAATTTTTCCAAATCAAGCACCTCTCTTATGATTTGCAGCAGTGCGGCAGGTGAAATATTGCCACCTTTCGTTGTGTATAAAGGAACCCAGATGTGGGACGTTTGGACCGAAGGAGGGCCAAAAAACACTCGTTATTTGAGCACAAAGTCTGGGTGGTTTGATGGACCAGCTTTTAATGAATGGTTCGAGAGTTTGTGCCTGCCACGGCTTAGGAAATCAAAAGGAAAAACAGTTGTGATTGCGGATAACCTATCGAGCCACTTAAATGTCAGTATTTTTTAGAAGTGTAGAGAAAACAATATTAGTTTTGTATGTCTCCCGCCAAACAGTACCCACCTAACACAACCACTGGATGTTGCGTTTTTTAGACCAACAAAAGGTCGCTTGGAGAAAGATTTTAAGTAACTGGGAAAGATACCCCAGAAGGGTATGAAAGCAGGAGTTTTGCCCCAATCATATATTCCCTTCGATTACTGAAAAAGCTTCTAGAAGACTTGGAGCCACAACATGATGAAAAAAAATCTTGAAAGCGGATTTAGAAAAACTGGGATATATCCATGTGATATACAACCTCTTTTAGACAGATTAGGCCAAAAAGCAGTTGAACCCTCAGCTGTAAAGCTCAGCATTTATGGACCTTGTGCAAAGAACTAAATCCATAATAGGCGAAACTTCCACAAACAACTAAAAGAAAGGAAGAAGATAGTACTTCCCGCAGGTAAAAAAAAAAAAAAAAAAGCCTCTCCAATGAAGAAATGCCAAATAAAACACTCTGATTTCCCCTGATACAGGCAGCAACATTGCAAAGCCTCTAAATAAAAGACTCAAAACCAAAAACTAATGAAGCCCACTTGAAAGAGAAGTCCGCAGGGACTATATGAGGACAGATGGGTACCGATACGGATGATGATATTTTAAGTGAAATGGAATTAAATTTCTGGTAACAGTTCAGGATGAAGACTGGGAATCGAATTCGTAAAAAACCAACATTGAATTGATGGATGAAGAAAACAAGAAACACATAACAAACCAACCCATTCAAACCAATAAGAAAAAGAAGTGGAACACCCTTTGTGGTCGTGATTTATATCAAGATGAATATTATCCTGGCATTATTGACAGTTTTAATGAAGAAGGTGAGCTGTAGAGAGTGCTATGTTTAAGACGCCAAAAAGGGAATTGGGAAAATGGGCCCAGAAAAAAGGACTCAATAACTTA
The DNA here is from genome assembly GCF_021130785.1 of Homalodisca vitripennis. Lineage (NCBI taxonomy): Eukaryota > Metazoa > Arthropoda > Insecta > Hemiptera > Cicadellidae > Homalodisca > Homalodisca vitripennis. The sequence continues at coordinate 6,003 of NW_025789344.1, forward strand.
CTCTTAGGGAAGAAATTTGTTTGGGTAGTATAAATCCTCCTAAAAAAAATAACACAACAGGGGCATGGTTTCAGCGTCCCCGAGCTTATATATGATGACAACTAACTTTGAAGTTGATGGACTCTTAAAAACTAATAACCATTTTTTATTTAATTAACCAGGATTATTTATACTCTTTTTCATGAGGTTTTAATATAGACAAAATCCTGTAACCTTTTAAACGGAATGTTTTATTTTCACAAAATCTTCCTAAAAATGTATTTATTTAAACTCTTGTGTAAGTGGTTTAGCCACTCTCCTAAGGTCATACAAAATAACTCAAATCAAGGGTGTTTCTTTCGCCCTTAGTATTAATTTTTTTTACTATGAGGAAAAAACCATTACACTTTTCTAAGTGGGGCAAAGTTACCCGAAACCCATGGGTAACTTTGCCCCACTTTTCAAAAAACAAAAAAAAAATAGAAAAGCAATGGTAAACTGGTCATTTAAGTACTCAAACATGCTTCTTTGGCTGGTTGTAAGTCAATTTGAAACATTGCCGATAATTTTTCTCTATAAACAAGCTTTTGTTAAAAATTGTGATTTGTTAAAAAAAAAAGTGCAGAAAAATAATGGAAGCAAAGTAGCCCCGGTGTTTACGGTAGTTAACATTATTATTCATCTTCCATAATTTTCCAAAATTGACTTTTTCTCTGTTAAATATAACCCAAATAGCCCAATGTCAATAATCAAATAAAGAAAAAAAACGCCGGCTTTTTATTTTACAAAAATTGTTAATTAATCTGTGGGGGGGGGGGGTGGTTGTGTGTTTTTTTTGGGGGGGGGGTGGGTGGTGTTTTTTTTTTGTGTGTGTGTGTTTTTTTTTTACATACAGCAGTAAATATCAAACATGTGCCATATTGAAAGAAGAAAAATAACAAATTATGATATTTTTTTTTAAAAATTCTTTTT
>NW_025789345.1:0-2597 GCF_021130785.1 Homalodisca vitripennis
ACTCCCGGGCCCGGCGCGCTTTGCTGCGCATTTCAATAATTTTTTGCAAAATTTCCCCCGGGGTTTCGCAGAAATTTTCCCCCGTGAAAACGGGACACTATATTCATTTATTCTTTTTCTTCACTTTCTAAACATTGCTGAGTAATTGATAGTCGTTCCATCGTGAGCCTTTTGGGGAAAATGAAGGATGTCCAACCTTTGCCTCTATCTAGTTTTTCCCACGGCTTCGCACGAAAAATTTTTAAAAACCAAACCTTAAATTTTACTTAGAAAATTTTTTTTTTTTTACTAAAAATTTTTTTAGTTTAAAAATTAGTTATATCTCCAAAACCCCGTTAAAGGTTTGGGTTTGGCCGGGGAAAAAGGGTCCCGGTTTTGGCCTGGGGGGGAAAAAAACCAAAAAAGGGGCTTCAAGGTGCCAAGGGGGGGGGTTTTTGGGAACGGGCCTTACTCTTTGTAATGGCGTTTTTTTTTTTAAATAAATTTTGGGGATTTTGTTTTTCCCCAAATGGGCCACGTTTTAAAGCTTGCTTTGTTGTCTCGATCGAGAAATATGTACCCCACGGATTTTTGAAAAAACCATTTTTCTTAAAAAAAAAACAACAAAGGGTTGTTTTTAAAATAACATTCTTTATATTTGTAGCCAACTAAAAATAGAAATTTTATGATATCTGCATTACTCTTCTGATCAAGCATGAGCAGGGTTTTAAATATTAAAAAAAATATTGCAGTTAAAGGTGAATTTTTACGTCAAATTTGAATTGTATTATCGGGTAGTAAAGTCTATGTTTAACAGTGATTGCAAAAACAGTTTAAACAAAATTTTTTCGTTTCTCTTAAGCTTACTCTATGCTTTTTAAAAATATAAGTGTAATATATGTTTACAAAGAACAGCTGATTAAAAATTTGAAAAGACGTTAACATATGTTGCTGCAATGCATTTCTTATGGGTATTTCTGTAACCAGTGGGGCGGAATCCTGAATCGGGAAAGGGATGGGCATAGCTTATAAACCTTCTCCGTGGAAAAAATACATATACGTACAAATTTTCATCATGATCGGTCCAATAGTTCACGATTCCATAAAGGACAAACATACAAACATTCATTTTTTTTATATACTAGCGGGGCCCGGCGCGCTTTGCTGCGCATTTCAATAATTTTTTTCAAAATTGCCCGCGGGTTTGCACGCAATTTCCCCTGAAAAACAGTACACTAATTCATTATTTTTTTTCTATCACTTCTAAAAAATTGCTGAGATAATTGATAGTCGTTCCTCGTGACCTCTTGGGGGTATTTGAAAGGGATGTACCATATTCCTGCCCCTATCAGCTGTTACCCCGGCTTGCACGCAAATCTTAAGAACCGAAGTCCCTTTTATTATTAGTAAATTTTTTTTTTTACTATAATAAATTTTAGATTAAAATTTGTTTTATCTCCGATGCCCCGATTGAGCTTGCTTTTTTGTCTCGATCGAAGAATATGTACACACGGAGTTTTGAGAACCAATTCTGTCAAAAAAAACAACTAAGGTTGATTTTTAACATTTTTTATATTTTAGCCAACTAAGATAGTAATTTGTATCTGCATTCTCTTTATCAAGCATGGCTGGTTTATATTAAAAAAATATTTCAGTTTAAAAGGGGAATTTTTCGTCAAATTTTTAAATTTATTATCGGATGTAAAGTCTATGTTTAACAGTGATTGCAAAACAGTTTAAACAAAATTTGTGTTTCTCTTAAACTTACTTATGTTTTTAAAACTATAAGTGTAAAATATGTTTACAAAGAACACTGATTAAAAATTTGAAAAAGGAGTTAACATATGTTGCTGCAAAGCATTTCTTTTGGGGGATTTTGTAACCAGGGGGCGGGAATCCTGAATCGGGAAAGGGGTGGGCATGCTTTAAACCTTCTCCGTGGAAAATAATATCGTACAAATTTTCATCATGATCGGGCCAATAGTTCACGATTCCATAAAGGACAAAAATCAAACATTTATTTTTTATATATAACTAGCGGCCCGGGGCGCTTTGCTGCGCATTTTTAATAATTTTTTGCAAAAGTTGCCCGCGGCTTACGCAAATTTCCCCCTCGAAAACATACACATATTCAAATTATTCTTTTCTATCACTCTAAACATTGCTGAGATTAATTTATATCGTTCCACGGAGCCTCTTTTGGGGTATTATGAAGGGAGTACCAAAACCCCGCCTCATCTAGCTGTTACCCACGGGTTTGCACGCAAAAACTTTAAAAACCGAAATCCTTATATTACTTAGTAAATTTTTTTTTTTTCTAAAAAATTTTAGATTAAATTATTATATCCCGATGCCCCATTTAGTGCTTTTTGTTGTCTCATCGGAGAATTGTAACACGGGGTTTTGGGAAACCTACTTTTGTCAAAAAAAACAACTAAGGTTGATTTTATAACATTCTTTATATTTTTTAGCCAACGTAAGATAGTAATTAGAATCGCATTTACTCTTCGATCAACATAGCATGGTTTTATATAAAAAATATTGCATTTTTAAAAGGGGAATTTTTTCGTCAAATTGAATTTTATTATCTGGATTAAAGTCTAAAGTTTAACAGTGAT
>NW_025789346.1:0-8158 GCF_021130785.1 Homalodisca vitripennis
AAAGTTGTTTTGTTGGTGTGTGTTATCATTACGTAACTACTTTGTAGTTTTATAAACTATCTGTTAAATTCTATTTAGTATTTATTGATTAATCTAATATATATCCATGGTAAACAATTAAATAAAACAAATTATTGCAAAAACAATTAGTAACTTGGCTTTTTAGCGCTAGAAAAATGCTTAAACTACCCAGTTACTAATTGTGTGTCACGTCCAGTGTTAATGACATCGTGTAAGTTGTTTAACACGTTCGCTACCACCATGTTAAGAAAAGTCGTATACCCACAGACCAACAGGCTCAAATATGAGCCGCACGGTTTCTTCCCGTGCACCGGCGTCCCAAATATGCGCCGCTCGGGGCACCTCAAATAGACCGACGTCCATATTTGCGCCGCTGTTTGCATGCCACTATTATTGCCATGAAAAATCACTGGTCTATTTTAGAGGCTTGATACTTTTGTATTGGTCTATGGGGATGTCTGGCTCACATGTGGGACGCTTGGTCTCTGGATATCTTAAAAATTACGTCCTATCATGGCCTATCATGCCAACTTGTTATAACAGTGGCACAATAATTAGACTATGAATATGTGAGCACTTAAATATAATGTAGCGTGGAACATTCTGAATATAAGTGTAAATTTAATAACTTATTTAATAAATGTTCACTTATTTTGTTAAATAGTTATGACATATGGGTTAATAGTCATGTATTATGTCTTGTAGAGTAAAAAGAACCCCATTTATGTTTTTGTACCTTGAAATAAAATAAACTTTATTTCTACTTAATTTTCTTATATTTTACTTTTTTAATTTCTAAACTTAAAATTATTGTAGGCCTATAGCCTAATAAGATATGTATAATAACACATTCAATGAACTTGTATTTATGACTCTGTTGATTGAGCTTTTGTACCATGAATTAAAATACTATCATAATAAGATATGCATGTTTGATTGAAACTTACCCTAAAACCTTCAGTAATTGAGCAAATAAATAGTGGCTCATATATGGAACGCTTGGTCTATGTTAAGATTTTGATGCTATAGACCGAGCGTCCCACATATGCGCCGCCGTAAAAATTACGCAAATCAGCAATATATCAAATAAGAACAGTACAGACGTACATTTTAGGTTATTTTGTTGAATTATAGCTCAATTCAACAATATTTTATCTTGGTCTGTGGTTAGTCTCACACCAATCATTCTCGGTCTGTGTAGAACAACCACATTTTGTAACGTTGGTCTGTTACGGTGACCCGAGCGGCGCAAATATGCGCCGCCTGGTAGCGAACGTGTTAACTTTCATGTATTTAACATTATGAATAACACGTTCGCTACCGAGCGACGCACATGTGCGTCGCTCGGGCCGCACTCACGGACCGCGCTAAAAATTATAACCTCACTCTTAGACTGGGACTCGCAAGATTGACATAACCATAGACCATGAATGGTATATTGTTAAAATTAGTCTAATAACTTCCTAATAAACTAAAAATATGTTTACAAATAATAAGCACTTGTTTTTTTTAATTAAAGCAATTTTGATGACGACGCATATATGCGTCTCACGGTCTATAGCACGAAAATAATAATAAATTCAAGGACCAGGTGTTGATGATATGCGTCTTTGTACATTTGTCCCTTATGTTAGTTCAAATAGTACATTTTAGCAAAACAACAAGGTTTTTACATGAAAATATTTTATTGAACATATAATTAGGTTTTACTCTTATTGGTAAAAATATCTTACATAAAAACAGATAAATGTTTCTTCATTTTTTAGTGTGTGGTAGTCTTGAAAACAGCTTGGCATACATAAACCAAACGGCTTATCATCTGAGTTCTTGCAAGTTGCACAATATAAAATGTGTCACGCCTCTTGTTACGTTTTACTCGGACAAACATAGGCACGTTAATTACTCTCTTCTCCAACTGCTGTGGTACATGAGCTGCAGGACCGGGTACGAGGAGTCACGTGTGACAGGCTCCGACTGGATGTAGTTCCTAATGATGATATTCCTATACTCAAGGTAAGTCATTTTTTTTTCCATTTAGTTTTGAATGAAGGTAAACACTATTTCCATAGTGCAACATCTAGAAGATGGAAAAAGATTTTAACGTACCATTCTAAGTGAACTTACGTGGAGTTTAGTAATAAGATATCATTTGGTCGCTTCGATCGATGGCCATGCTCATCCCTATATTGTAATCTACGACCATGAGCGGGTTTCATTGTAACAGTACCTCTTTTGTTAGTTACATGGACCATATTCATAGGACCATGTGTAGTTGAAAATGGGTTTGTCAAGCGTTTCGCTTATCCCGCCACTTCAACACCGTCACATCAACCCTTTTGCCGACTAATATACTCTCTCCTTCTGTACACTTTGACTTTACTACTACCAGCGGTTTACCTGCTCTACGTCGACTTGTAACGTTTCCACATAATTATTTGTTTTGCACTGAATCAAGTTTTTCTGATAGATCGACGCTGTTTGTAGAAGTTAATCTAAATAAACTGTGTGACCTTTCCCAACGAAATTTTCCATCAGTTTCATGACAACTTGATAAGTGTGGCCTTAGTTTTTCATGCACTAATCGTACCTTTTCCTTGATAGATTAGCAATGTTCTGAATAAAGACCATCAGATGTGCAAAGTTCGTACAACTTTATTCCGTACTTATGAGCTTTATTTTTTATGTATCTGACGGAATGAAAGTTCTTCCGCGAAACAAAAGCATAGCCTACGTCGGAGAGAGAGGGAATTCCCAGGACTGAATACTTTGTTACAGTTCTCTAAAATGTGGGTTAGGACTTGATCAATCTATCGTGCAACTTATGCACAGCGCAATCTGTCCTCAGTGTCATAAAAGCATAAACATCGCAAAATGGTCTCAAATCTAGTTCGAGACATTGTAATTCTCCAAAAATTTGGTGGGCATATAATGGATCTGTTGACCAATAGTTGTTTTAAAGTTGGTAAACGCACATTACCCATTAACAAGCAAAGGCCTAGAAAACCTTTTACTCTTCATCCTCTGTTAACGTCTATACCATTTATTAAGTGCTGAATGTTTTTGGTATAGGGATTTCCCCGATGAACTTTTATGCTCTTTTATTGTCCCATGCGACAATTTTATCGAGGATGGCATCATCAAATATGCTGCCAAATACTTCACCCGGATCATCCGCTTGAATGTTTATTGTTTCCTGTCCTGTAAAATCGAAAGTTTGAGGGAAATTTTTAGTGTTTTGTCCACAATCCTTCAACAAGTCACCAAATTGTTCGAGGATAGCATTTACTACCATTTCTACATTATGATCCTGCTGTGCTAAATCATCCCGATTATTTTCATTTTCGATTAAGTATTACTTCCATTTCAGCATTTTCTGCTAGTCCTATTTCTATGTCCCTGAATTCTGCTATAGGATCACTGAAATCAATCAGGTAAGTACCTTACCTTTTCCTCACTATCAGTTTTCGCTTTCACTAGATGGATGATTCTCACTACCTCCGTCTGAAGAGAACAAATCACTTAGTTCAGAGTCATCCACTATTTGGGTCACTAATCATACGGTCTATTTCACTGTTTGTGTGTAAAAATGATGAGGATTTTTTCTCCCGTCTTTTCTGTTTTCGTTCCATTGTAAACACTACTCTGTTCAACACTATAAAACAACAACTATCAAGTCCATAGGCCTACTAAACCTCGTTATAGCTTTTGAGGTTAGGTTACTCTTACATACTGCTGAAAAACAACAGCTGTTTAGCCTATTTGTATTGTGACGTCACTAATCCCGTCGTAGCCCACAGACCAAGGGACTCAAATATGAGTCGGGCATTCCCCGTAGACGCGGGACAAATAGAATAGAGCTTTACAATAGAAGACCGTTCTTCGAGAGAATAGTCTTTTCACTACAATGGTGACACCGTACGCAAATATTGCCGTCTCTGGTCTAATTTAATTGTGATGCACACGACGCAAATGAGCGTCGGCAGTCTGTGCGAAATAAATAGGTAGAAACGCTCAAATATGCGTCGATGGTCTAAATTAAGTGGAAAATAAATTAACAATGCGGTAGCGAACGTGTTAAACTAGAAAAATGGTGGAAAATAAAATTGCAAATTAAATATTCTGAGGAAAATTGTTCTAAAGAATAAATTTATTCAAAATCACTTATAACAATTGTGGTCAGGACATTAGACATATTAGGGCCCAGACAAGGTTCAGAGAAAAGCAAACTGTTGGATAAGTTACCAAGAGAACTTCATGTAATTATATACTGGAGTTCGAGTTTCCTGTTTTTAAACATTTTTTTACATCATACATATTTCGTAATAAACAATCTGGTGAAGAAACAAATTTAAATCATCTCCGTTCTTTTTCCAAATGGTGGTCTAAAGTGAAAAGAAAATAGTTTTTTTTGTTTTTATTGCAAACTCATGTGAAAATGAATCCACTCCAAAATATAATTTCTTTGTAGATACTTGTGAACACCGACAAGCTTTCAAATGATGACTATGCATAATCATTTAATTTTCCATTTATTTTTTTGAAAATAAAAAAAGTTCAAACAACATTAAACCTACAATGTGACTTTTTGAAATAAAAAAGAGATTGGTGTTCCTAAATTAAATATTTGTTCTTGGTTTTTGAAGAATTAAAAAATAAGAGTTTAACTAAAAAAAGAGAGCGAACACTATGAAAAATAAAGCTAAATTTTTAAGTTTACTTATGTAATCAATTTGTATCTTAAATCTCAAGGCTAACTACGAATGTCTTACCCATTTGCAATGGCTTGGCATACAGTTGATCTGACTGTGACCCCTTGTGGCACACCATCTCTGGTTTGAGTAGCTGGGCCTTCAGGGCAGTCTGAAATACACACGATCAGCTCAGGTATTGGTGGACAGTAGCGCTAATAATACTTTTCATTTCTTGTTGTACACTTAGTGCAAAAATTAATAATGCTGCTTTTTTTCGTTTAAGCAAAGTAGTAAAAATAATTCTTTGTAGGTCAAACTGTACTACTAGCCTAGATATATGAATATAAGTAAATTTGATAGGAGGTAAAATTAAAAAGCATCAAGAACACAAATTGATCAACTTTGCATTAAACTTGGTAAATATGCCTTAGACAGTGCCGTATAAAAAATTCAAATATTTAAATCAAAAGAAATTAGAAAACAAAACTTTTTATGAGTATTCAAATAATGTTTGTAAAATTTAAACCCTACGTATAGCAACAGAAGATAGGTAAAATGGCACAAATACATGTTCATGGAATTTTTTTATAACAGTCTAAAACATGCCATAGCCAATATTACTATGTTTGAAAAACAGCTACCATTCCCAGCAATGAGAGAGAATTTACTTCCCCAGTGGTAAAAAACTTTTTGAACTTTCCATTGTTCAGCGGCGCTCTCTTTGTGAAGGAAAACACCTAAACAGCATTTTAGATACAGTATTCTAATTTGTAGTCCATTGGATGTCAAACATAATGAAGCAGGATTTAAGCCATTATTAGTCAGAATGATTAACCATTCACATGTTTCTACAATGGTATAGGATTTTAAATAGTATTGATTTTTGTTAGTCCACGTTTATTTACGGTATTGTTAATTTTACCTTAGAGTATTAGCTAATTTTACTGATTGTTGACATTGTAATAAAAATTGTTGATCTATACAATACACATATTTGATTATTGGGTGCTTAAAAAACTCTAAGAATGTTGATAATGATTGGAAAGTAATCAACTCAGCAGTTAGTCTAACTTTCTTACCCTCATTTTGATGCACTTCTCTTGCTCAGGGTCAGATGTGACACAGAGGGTCATGCTGTTGACAGGACACTGCCGTATCCCAAGGATAATATCCAGGTTATGGCCCAGGTATCCAGAGTAAGTCTGGGTGTTCTCATCCAGAATCCTCAGGTCCTCCGCTGCATCCTGCCATGAGAAATAGCTGCTATAATGAATGAGAACAACATATGCGGAGAAACCACATATTGATAAATATATTTGTATGTATAAGGGCAATTCCTCTTGACTCCAACAGCATTTCATCCAGGCTTGTGTGGAGTGCTTTAACACTCTCTGCAAGCTTGGATCACGCAACTGTGTGCGTCTTGGTTGCGTACGGGCCACACAGGCATAGGTGGCAACGAATGCGCCGACAGGCTTGCCAAAAGCGGAGCAAGCATGCCATACACCGGTCCAGAACCGAGTTGTGGTATAAGCAAGTCAGCCGCTTACCAAAGTATAAAACAAATGGTCCAGGAAGACACACCGCTTGCGGTGGCAGAGTCACCAAGGACAAGCACTCGGCAAAAGACTGCTTGCCGATTCTAGCTCCGGATTCACCAGATGGCTGATGGGGCTGGGCAGGGATCGGGTTAAGCAAGTGATTGCCTTGATCACTGGACACGGCCACTTCAGGAAACACCTAAACACTCTAGGTTTACGAAATGAGGCCTCGGAGTGTAGACTCTGCAATAAGTCTGAAGAGACTGCAAAACACATAATACTGGACTGTGAGAGACTGGGAGCAAGGAGAAGGGCTCTTTTCGGTGACAAGCAACCAGGCGACGAACCAGATGCTAGTATCGGGGAAAAGCTTCTTAGCCTAATTAAGGGCACGAAGATAGGCTTACCCCTCTAACATCAAAGGGGCACACAATAAGCTCAGGTTGACGTGTGAGATCTATGAATCCACCCCAATATCCCAAAGGAAAAAAAAAAAAAAAAAAAAAAAAAAATGTATAGGGCAATTCCAAAAGTAAATGATTTCAAGAAATGTTTCTGCAAAAAGGAGAGTGGTGGACGAAGGCATTGGCTAGTGTAGGGGGGGTCATTCCACATCAAATCATCCACGAAAAATTATAATTGTCACCAACCATCTCAGATTTTGATGAAACTTGGAGATTAAGATCTTCCTACTAAGATATGAAAACATTCCAAGTTTTAACTTTTTATTTCCAAAAGTTATTGTTTTATAGCATTTCAAAGTTTTGAAAAAATGGTGTTTTTGCTCTCTCCGAGATTTAGAACAGTGAGTATTGTCAGATAAAAAATAATCTGTATCTTAGGAATTTCTGGTTTATCTCTCGAAAAAAATCAATACTGTCATATTAACTATGCTGATTAGAGAAAAAATTATTATGTTACTCTATCTTCATTCAATTAATGAATAAAACATAAGTTTCATTTATTTTCTGCATTTTTTTTTTGGGCGAAAATGGTATTTTTGAAAAAAATTAACATCTCCTAAAGGCAGAATGATAATCAGGTCAATTAAAAAAAATTGATCTACCCAACATGATCTATCTGAAGAACTAATAAAACTTGGGGAGTACTTTAAAGAAGACCAGATTGCAATTGTAGTTGATTGACTCATGTTCTTGAAAATGTCAATGTGATAATTTGGTTATGCAAACCTCATGGGTAATAACCATGGCTCAGCCACAACTAAAGCAGATTTATGAGATCTTAAAGCTCAAAAATGTCCTAGGGGAATATTTCCGAAGTGGTATTTTATACTTGCTATACCACTCAGTTGTCAGCCTCCTTCAAATAAATTTCTATATAGTTAAGCCAATGATCATAGCTTGTCTCTCAATAAACGAATGTTTTATTTCATTTCTTTATTTGTTTCTGAAACTTTGAAACTTGATTCTGAAAGTTCAGTAATAGTTTTGATAATACTTGAACTACTCTTTTCTTCACTTCTGTCTCCAATGGTACCGAGGCTAAAACAGGATTCAATGCTAAATCAGAACATGTGCTTCTCACTCAACTAACTTCTCAACTCAGAATTTTGAGATTCAAATTTTATTCTGGATTCGTAAATTCACAGTCAATTTATAAACAAAACAGAAAACATACCTGAAACATGAGATTGTGCTTGAGGCCATATCGAGGAGCGGACTCAAACATGTGGACTTCTTTAGCTGAAGATTGTTGGTGTCATAAGGAGGATTAGGCTCGTAGTAGTTGTTGTTATTGTTGTTGTTGTAAATAAAAGTGCTCTCTGTGGTTGTTGTGAATTCAGAACTGATGTTGAATGGTCCTCCAAATTCCTGTATAGCTTTCTGTAAATTAAAAAAAATTATAAGCTAACTTAAAATATTTCTTAGCACAATTAGTCTTATG
>NW_025789347.1:0-7543 GCF_021130785.1 Homalodisca vitripennis
AAACTCAACACTGGCGTAAAAAATATACAACGTGCAACTCCTACATAAAATCGCATGGCTTAAAGCAGCGAGTGACTGCTAGCAGTGCTGATATAAGAGACAAAGTAGACTCAACATTACTATACATATTATAGACTGTCAAAAAACATATCTTATTTGTCTTGTGACATATGTAGACTTCACATATCAGTGTATGGTATTTACTTTGATGACCATGAAAAAGGGGAAAATAAACTATGGGAATAAAAAAAAACTAAGAGCGCAAGTAAATTAAAATTTCCAAAAATATCTTTTGAATAAATTTTCTTGGTGTGGCAAGAAGGGCAAACTCAACATTGGTTGTCACAGCCATTGTCCTAGAAAATCGCCCATCTCGAAAGCCGCTGGTAACTGCTGCTAATAAACACTATCATTTAACCATTCTAGTGTAGGACCTTAAATTCTTTTGAGACTACAGAAAAATTAGTAGCAATAATTATTTGAGTTTGTCAAGAAATGCCAAAACTATTATCATTTGGACCCAATATAAAAACTTTGTGTTCAAACATAGCTATAATCAAAAATTTTCCCACTAAGTAGTGGCAACAATAGTAGATATACTGCTTGGTAGAGCTTTTTTTAACCAAGAATAAATTCGGATGCTTAAAATAAAATACCCAGGTCGGAAAATTCAACAAAGTACGCTTTGACAAGTTGAGTAGTAAATGACTAAGTGAGAAAGTTTTTAATGTTACTTTGGATTAAAATATTCCATCAGAACGTAAATTCTTTGTGGGTTACATTTCAAAATGGTTCTCTTGATGAAAACTTTGATTATCATATATAGGTGATATATACCTTCGAAAAGTATTTAATGTTTCATTGTTAAGTAACTAAATATACAGTAGAGAGTAACTAAATATATTGTAAATTAGAAATTACTTATAGAACTTGCTATTACCAACATCTTTATTAATTTTTCTTCCTTGCAAAGCCATAGCAACTCTCTTGTGGAACACTATTTCAAGCATTTCTGACTTTAGTAACAGTCAATCATAGAAGATAACCATAGATAGTCCCACAATGAAACAACACATGAAACAACGTCGAAACAAAATTCCATAACATTCGTTTGAGTAGTTTTAACACTCCATTAATTGTTTTGGATATTGTAAAAGTAGTTGAGTTATAAAGTTTAAAAACAATATAAGTTTCTTTGTAAAATGACATGAGTTTCTGGGAAAATTTCTAAGACACATTTTTGTTCTCATTTATGTTCACATATATATATACAAAAGTACAAAAGTTTAAAGAAAAACTTTCCTCTTACAGTTGGTAAAGTCGTAATCTAGATCCAGAACTGTTGTTTATATCTTTAAAACTCGTTAACTGATTTGCTTTTATAGTTGTAATACAAGCTCAAGCTAAGGGATTAAACGAATTAATAACGATAGTTTTATATATATATATATATTTAAAACCCATCACAGACACGTGTGAATGCAAAAAACCACACCAAACACACACAAAAATGCAAAAATATTTTTCAGGTGTAATAAAAAACGTGCGAAGTTTATTTTTGGGCTAATATTTAAAGAAATATACAGTACTCTCATATATATATATATATTGCAGCTGTTGCACTTATTCCAAAAATCTTGTATACTTCCAAATCCTAAAAATGAAAATTGTTTAATATATTACTTTTAATTTAAGTATTAATCTGGAACTCACAATAAATAATAATGGTTACTTTTAGTGCAACTCTTTAGTCTGTCAATTTCTCCTCATTTTAATATCTCATTGAAGCATCTGTTTTTTGTACAACTAAGTAAATTTTTTCGTAGTAACAAAGTAAAAAGTCTCGTTATATTATGACAATCCCATTTTCTGACAATCACTCTGAAATATTCGGGAACTGTCATACGTGTACCTAGGTGATCCACGGTAGTAATCATCCGTATCAGTTTCATTGGGAAAAAGATAGCCTAATATTAATTAAGAAAAAAGTATTTTTCTCACAATGTAAATTAGACCTACGATATATTTGAAATAATTTAATTGAACCAACGAATGACAACATAATAAAACAAAACAAGCTCTGTAAATGTTTTTGATAAACCTGAACTCGTACATGATGTAGGTCAAGAAATATAATGTGAGATACTACTATAAGGAAGTTTATCCATAATGTGGGAAGTTCCTTATCCATAATAATTATTTTTAGAATATAATTGTAAAACAAGTCTGATATTACAACTAGCTACATAGTTGAGTTGACTTATTCATCAAGTGACATGGTGCAATTCATCAATATTAACATAAAACCTGTAAATATAAAACATCAAAATTATATATTGTTCCTTTAAGCAACTCCATATTGAATAACAGTTATAATCCATTAGTATTACTTCACAGAATTCTAACAGTTCACTAGCAGAATCACAATAAGTGCCTATAGTGAATTATTTATGGATTTAAGATGAATCCTTATTTATAAACAGATTTTACCTTTGGCTTCTTGTTGAAGGAGCCACCTCACGCGAGGTTAGCAGTTAACTAGCTTGGCTGCAATTCTATCTTACAAGTAATATTGAACTGTAAACCTTTTTCACTCTCATGTTTGGCGGTGGTACGTTTTACTCGATGACTTAAAAAATATGATGTGTACATATAAAAGGCTCTTTTTCTCTTAATACCCGAATGTTTTATACCTATTAAACCATTGAAAAACTTGCTTGAAACATTGAAATTTTTATTACTCTCTGCACCCCAAAAAATTGAGAAAGTTTTTTAAGTTTAACATGGAACAAATATCAAAATTTTCTTTCGGTGTAGTCAGTTCTTAAGACTATGGCTGTGAAGCGTTCAGTTAAACTGTTTTATTAACACTGAAATCTTCATAGATTCCTGTAATGGATATGACAGAACTAAAGGCGGAAAATAAACGTTTACTTTATACTGATCTACTTTATCGATAAATATGTTTTACTTATTATTTTATATTAGACGGACAATTTTAAAAATGCAATGTTCATCTTCCGAATTCACTACAACATTTTCACGCATTTTATAATAAATCATAGTTTCAATAGTTACAGGAGGCAACAATACTTCCATCTCTGTGACACAAAACCAATATCCATTTAAAAAGAAAACTAATTTTGATGCTGTTGACAATAAAATATTTACAGGGATTTAAGTATTATTCTATTAAACTAAACACAAAGCAATGACACAGGGTTTTACTTGATGTTTGAAAAATTGCAGACTGATATACTTCAACAAATAATTTCAATTTTGTCCTCTCTGTTTAAAGTTTTTTTTTTTTTTTTTTGTTATTTTACGATGGAAGGTTTGAAAGTATAACAGAATTTCAGATATTTGCCATAGTTATATGCTACAAAAAGTTATAACATAACGTTTTCGAAGATTGGAATTTATCCTCTTCGTTAGATGGTTAGAAGTATTAATAAAGAACAGAAGGAAGAGGAGGGAAAGAAAAGGGCTCAAACATAGCAAAAAGCTGCTTGAAGTCCAGTCAAAGCGTTGTTACTGACCATTCTCCTCCCACCTGCCAAAGAGGATAGATTATAATTCTCGAAAACGTTGTTATACCCTTGTTTAACATATAATGATGGTAAATGACCGAAATTCTGTTGTCCCTTTCAATTGTGTAATTTTATAATTACTGATGAGGGACGTTTGTTTTTTTTAATGAAAAGGCAATCAAGTTTTTGTACAAAACCCTAGTAAGTCATAAGAACCAAAAAAGTTAGGTTGTAATACGATCAAAGTACTAAATACTATTTTATTATTTATAGTTTCCAGTTGAAGAATATAAATCCAGATAAAACTCCATAGTTATTTTTCCTGGAACGTCAATCTGAATAATTTAACACTACTCACGTCAACGTATGTTATAAAGAGTGCTGGGAATATAGATTACATAAATAACTACAATACAATATTTGTGGAGATAGTATTTATGGAGGTGGCATCATTGCTTATTTCTGATTTCTGCATGCCACAATTCTGGGGTGTTATTTGCTTACTATATTTAAATTTTGTAGCTTATGTTTACAATCCACCAGAGGAAGAGATAAGATTTTAGATATTTGAAACGTAGTAGTACTATTTTATTTCGGCCATTGATGTCAAATATAATAAGTCATCTTGCATTTAAAAACCCTTCGTCTTCAATAAAAAACTGTTAAGAAATAAATAGTCCACATAGTAACGAGACTTCTACCTGTAGAATACTACCATATACAGATGCTCGAACGTTTGACACTGCGTCAGTAGGTGTTGATGGCGATCTTTAAACTACCAGAAGAGATAACTTGGTACGCCATAAGTGGAAGTGCGTGTGAAGTCCCTATGTATATTTTGGATAAGATACCAGCTGAACTTGGAGAATGAGATGTGAAATTAATGGGTATAGTGGAACATGTACTTTAAATGCGTCTGTTAGTACTGATGTTAGTACTACTTACTATTAGTTTTTGTACTAACGTACTTGCTATAGTACCTGTTGATACTATAGTAGAGGTGTGAACTGCGTAACAGCTAAGCAAAATAATGTTCTTGACAATTTCTTATATACATTTCAATCAGTAACATAAACTATCTTAAGGTAATGAAACACATAAATATAAAAGAATCTTTTTAGTTCCGATCGCAACACGTTGAAATAGGTTTTAAATAAACACAATTATATTCTTGACATATTATTTTGGATTCGCTGTAGGTAGCCATATTCAGTCCAACATTTGTTAAACTAAAAGTGCCAAATAGAACAATATTTTGAAGCAATTAAAAGCGGAATACAATTATAATAAAAACAAAATTCGTATATATTGTTTAAATCTCATATAAGTTCTTTAATGACAAAATTCGGCTCTAAGTAGGGTGAGAGGTGTATGCAGCTTTCAAAAATTCTGCTGGATGAAGTAAAAATGGCCTAAATCACAATTCTTTCATTTCAACTATTATACTACTAAGTAATTCACAGCTTCTTACGAAAATAACTAATATATTCTATACTTTGCCTCCAAATCATACAACACTGAATGGACAGAACATTCTAAAATGAGCCGAACATAATAAAAAGAAAAGAGGATTATCTCGTACTAAATAATTGCATCATAAAAACTTTAAAATTTAGCAGTATTTAAGAAAAGGCGAACCTACGGGGGGGTGGGGTTGGCTAAAATACTCGTATAAAGACCCATTAAGTGACATTTAGTGCCATTTTGAACGGGTAGAGATAAAAACCTCTAGTCTCCACTGTTCTTCTTCTTTTATCAAAACCATTTAAATAAGGTCTCTTAATGAGTCTTTACATTTAAAAATGTTGGGGTACCCTCCCTCTCATAATCCCATTTTTGAGAAATGGGAAAAGTTTTAATAGTGACTAGAATCGTTCACTTCTATTTTCTGGAAAGGTGTCCCGAGTTCCATCCCTCCATCTTTATTTATAAAAACTAAACAGCGTGTATCCATACTTTTAACTCAAACCGTATGAAGAATAAATTTTGCTGATATGGTCTCATCAAATCTCACATTTATTAACAGTAGATTTCGACTTGTCGTAGTGATTTTTAAATCTCAATTAACAATTTATTTAAATAACCTTTTTGTAATAAAATGTTTGTTTCCATCACTTCGTATAGACGAAAAACAATATTCAGTTATCAGCATTTTAATAACTGTATTTAATTTTTTATTAGGATAGTGGATCAATATTATGTTATTGAAAAAGCACATATACTGGGAGTATGCTCGTAAGACTAGATAACAATATAGTTAGAAAATTGTTGGACTTAGGGCTAACGTAACAAAATATACTCAATATTGTACAGGAAGATTGAACATGCTACAGCAATAAAGAATTTAAATAGGTATTCGCCTATACATAGCTATAAACAGAGCAACAGCAAGAAGTCACAGTGGAGTATCTATGCGTTGGGCAAGTGTCAGAGCCATTCATATCGGACATGGTTTCTTTTCTTAAATTTTACACTTAAACTTAAATTTTAGTCTTTAAATTTCATCATTCATCAGTTCATGCTTCCGCTACGTTCTTATAACAGTTCTCGTTGGAGTAAAAGAAATACTTTGTAACTTAAAAGCTTGGTTTAACTGATTACATTCGATTATCTATAGTGAA
The DNA here is from genome assembly GCF_021130785.1 of Homalodisca vitripennis. Lineage (NCBI taxonomy): Eukaryota > Metazoa > Arthropoda > Insecta > Hemiptera > Cicadellidae > Homalodisca > Homalodisca vitripennis. Next base: position 6,152 of record NW_025789347.1, read on the forward strand.
TATAAATTGGAAAAAATTTGTATTCGTAAATAAGTATAATATTGTAATGGGCCCTAATGGTGACTGTATGGTAAGATGAGAGTTTATTGAAGCTCTATATATTTTAAGAGTACGAAATGAAACCTTCCTTTAGTTATGCTTTATAAGTATTACTTTTAAGATACAGTATATAAATAAGTATAATATAGGCCTGCCCCTACTGTGTGATATCCTCCTCACCGTGCAGATGAGGGGGGCGAAATACATAAGTGTAAGGCCTTCCCATTCTTCATACTGATTCTAACTTTTCCCTCATTCAACACCTTGACATTTCAGTTCCTATGTTCATCTTCTTCTCTTTCTTCGTATCTCATCTACAAAATTCAGCTAATGTACGTTTCGCCGTCTAGTAAAATAATGCATTAGTCTATAATTCACAACATGGAAGGATTTACACATGAATGTATTATACTTCCTAATGTATCTTTAACAATGTCCTCGAGATATAATAGATTTTTTGCCGTGTTTGATTCATCCTCATAAGGATTAAAGGTAAAAATTGGTTTAAAATCAATATATAACTTTTACTGAATGTGTAATACAATTTATTACATTTGTTGTCAATGAAAAATCAAAATGGAATAGTTTTTATTCCATGGTTAGGTGGATAAATTTATTACCTTCACATCCTAAACAAATGTGTTTTACTACTTTTCTAAATCTTAATTATTGTCTTATAAGTAACTTAGATTTGTATTGTTTTTCCTGTAAATAAAATACAATTTTAATGTTAATATTTGTATGTTAAGTATTATATTTTATTAAAAAACAAATTTTTTTTTTTTCTGACGACACGGAGTCTTTTTCACTTCTTAGGTTTGGATTAAGGAAAAAAATTTAGTCAGGCGTTTTGATTGTAAAGTAGTAAAAATGGATCTTTCAAAAACTAAATTTCTATTCGGCAAAATAGATTGGTTTCCCAAGGTAACATGTAGTGTATTATCTAAAATGTCTTTACGGCAAACTAATAACAGTTTTAAATGAACTGACGTTTATTAAAAGACCTTGGTCGAGAAACCAAAATCTTTGAAGCTAAAGTAGCTAAAACCGGTATGCTACTTTGAATACACATTGAAAGTCAGTTCACTAATGTGCCAGTTACTGAAACACTCAACATTATTGAATTTCGCTTAAAAGACGATAACGTATACTTCCCCTGCAAAGGTTGTATTTTAAAGGCAATTATCTTAATCCAAAATGACTAATTACTTTATTATTAGCATGAAAGTATTGAATCTTTTTATTTAGTTAGTTGTACGTAACTTTATATGAGCATGGTTATACCTTTCAGTAAATTATAAGCTGGATATAGGCGCAAAGCTTTCCCTGATGCATTGTTGAATATATGGCTGG
>NW_025789348.1:0-8289 GCF_021130785.1 Homalodisca vitripennis
AAAAAATTTACTAAGTAATATAAGGATTTTTCGGTTCTTAAGATTTGCGTGCGAAGCCGTGGGTAACACTAGAAAAGGGGCAAAATATGGAAACATACCTTCATAATACGCCCAAGAGGCTCACGATGGAACGACTATCAATTATCTCACCCAATGTTTAGAATGTGATAGAAAAAGAATAATGAATATAGTGTACTGTTTTCAACTGGAAATTGCGAGCGAAGCCGCAGGCAACTTTTGCAAAAAATTATTAAAATTGCGCAGAAAAAGCCGCGCCGGGCCCGCTAGTGAATTTATAAAATTTGATTAACCCATATTGTACAGGAAATAAAAAAAAGCAAAAACTACACAAAACTGCAGACTTAACTTTAACTTTACGATGTTTGCAGATAACATAACCAGCTTTACGGGCGAAGCTTCTGTCGGTCATATAAAGGAACTTATATGACCAACGTCATAGACCATCCTCTGCTGTGATACTAATAGTTTGATGTCTCAGTCTGGCGAGGTTACTAGAAACACACAACGCTACAAAGTAAAATATATTTGTTTAGATATTATTGCATGAAGCAAGATAGTAAATAGTAACATGTAAACGTAATGTAGACTCGTATTCAAAGGATAATATGATTATGATACTAAAATTGTCAATAGTATTAATGTAATTAGTTTTACGACAAAAATAATATTTTCAATCCCAAGTGTTCTTCAAAGTATAAACCATACTTTACAAGACAACCTTGGTAAACCTACTAAATATCTTATATATATACATGTATATTGTATAATTACAAAAATTACAAGAAATTACGAAATGTATAATTTATTTATGTTAATAAAGTAACATCGTTTATTTTTTTTAAATGCTTTCTATATCACTTTATTTACTATTGTAAGACAAGATACTGTAATCATGTGGTTTAAATTAAGAAACAGTCTACCTTTCCAACTCAAGACTCACTCGTGGCAGATAGAACAACCTATCTTGGGGTGTACTTCACTCATTCACATGATTTCTCTGAATTATATAATAATTGGTTGAAATAAAATATACTTTGTATCAAGATTACATTATGTACAATCGAAGCAGATTGAATAATGCAATTCTCTTTAACAGTATTTGAGCAATTCTGCTAAATACACTAATGCGTACAAACTTAGTTATAAATGATTCTTAGAGCTCTTTTCTGAGCCTTGAAAATCCTATTCGTAATTTCCAAAATGAAAATATTACAAAAGATGGAAAGAGACTAATAAAAATAATGGCCCAATCACAGATCGGACCTGCATGCCTCCAATTTTGCAGCTTCAGTTAAGACGATTTTCAACCTGTATATTCTAAATAAATTTAAATCGGGTGACAACACTTGTAGGTGTATCCGCTTTAAATTATAAAATTTTATACATAAAATGGATTTCCAGTATTTTTTTACACTAATATATACTAGGAAGTTCAAATGTTTCTCCATTCTAAAAGAAGCCGAATTGCTAACTTTCAAAACAGAGACGGGATTGAGTTCAAGGGCTTTATCTTCCGACCGTTGTTTAACAATCTCGAATTCAGTGTTGACATGTTTATTTACTGATGGAAAATTAGCAGGTGTATAACACAAGCTGTGAGTCGTTAGTATATTAATTATTTAAACAGTACATTAAACGCTCCCTAATATCAGTGGTGTATATAGAATCGGTCCCAATCAACTGATCTGTGATATACGATGATAAAATATTTATATTATTATAATTACAACACTTAATGGTACAAAAAACGAAATCGTACACCGTGAAATCGTTCGTACTTATTTATAAATCAAGGTGAATGTAAAATTTTAAGTCTATAACAAGCGAAATCAATCTCGAATATAATTCGTACACACACACACACACACACACACAACACACACACACACACACACACAACACAACACACACACACAAAACACACCACGCACGCACGCACGCACGCACACACACGCACGCACACGCACAGACAGACAGAGAGAGAAAGAAGTAGCATTTATTCAAGTTGTTCGAATGACAAGCTTTCAATAACGTAACATAAACCACAAATAATGACTGATATGTTCAAACGGACATTTTATTCAGCTTCACCACTATGTTTTTCTATTGTTTATAAATGGATATCAACCCTTCAGAAGATATTATTTGTTCCATTATAGTAGTTTTTTTTAGGAACGTACATATGCAGAAAAACAGACAGGAATGGAATACCTTTTTAGCTCCTTGGCGATTCTTTGTTAGTGCTTCAGTCCATTATACCAACACCTTAGCAAGAAGTTTACTTTTATAAATCGAAGCTCTTCGAGGAAGCAAAGATAGATAAAATCACAACAAAATAGATCAAAGTAAAATAACATATTTTAGATAACGAAAAGTATTTTAGATGTAGGGCTGTAACGTTATATATATTAGAATGCAAGGTTGTGAGGCGGAGATTCGGTGAAAAAAACATTTCCAGTTCTTAGCGCTGGGTAATTTGTTTTTCATGTTTGCATATATGCTTAGAGTCAGTTGGGATTGTATATTAAGAAGAGTTCTGATTCATGGCTCTTAAAAATGAATAAAAAACGGCTGTTAATTTATTGTAGGTTTATTACTGTTATGTTACCATTTGTGCATAAACATAAATAACATGTAATGCTATTGTAAAACTCTTTGATAATTTTGATATTCCCGCATACAGATAAAAAAAAATAAGGATAAACATGCCTATGTTATATCCCCACTCCCAGCCCTGAAAGCCAGTCCAAGCAAATATAGGTGCGCTCTCCTAGTCAAATACCCACTAGTCACAAATACAAATTTTCATAATAAAAAAGGCTCCATTTTCTTTTAAAAGAACCCCAATTTATCCTACGGATATTCTGACTAACTTATTATGAGTACTCAAATCACCGCTTATTAAAAGCTCCTTTGTTTAAAGCATACTAAATTATAAAACAATTCTGCTTTGTAAAATAAACGTCATTTCCACATATCCAATGATTATATTCCAATCCGTTATGTTTGTCGTTCCTTTTGTTACAACCAAAAAATATTACTAAAAATGTATTTATATAAAATTTACTCCATTAAACCTGGATTTCTGGTTCACACGCGCGATATCTTAAAGAAAAGAATTACGTAAACAGCCTTCTATTAAACATATGCCCGAAAACCACAGAGTATGTGACGGGGAACCGCCTCTAGTTCCAGGGGGGTTTGGCTGAGCGATAAGTCAACTATATTTACATTGGTTCTATGAGTTATTATGACTGGAAAAAGGAGGAAGAAAATAGATGAAATAATAATTTTCTAAACAAACTTATAAATGTAATATAATATTTTGAAACATGTAGAAAATATAATAATTCATAGAATAAAACTATAAATTAATAAAGTGGAAAGTCATTAAAATACGCCGTCCGTGACATCATTTTATTTCTGTTTAGAACTCCAATGCGTTGGCAGCCCTAGATCACGTGAAATTTTCTTTATTGTAATACTGCGTGTGAAATCTAATTCAAAAAAGAAAAGACTGAATTTATCAAATTGGCAAGGGTATCCTGATAAAAGACTTTATATATCCGTAGGCAAGATGGGATAGCTTGTCTACGGGATTATATCACATTATGATTTTGATATGAGTATGGAAATATCATATAAAAAAAAAAAAAATATATAATATATACATAAATATATAATGATAGATATACATATATATTGTTTGTACCTTCTATGAATGGTGCATATACTAATCAATGGAATTTGACTGCTGAGTCGTAATTTATGTGTCAATTTATGTTACAGCACGATTTCTGTACATGTAAGAAAACATATTTTATATTTTGCAGTAGTCTATGTATATGCAACGAAGGACATCTCGGGAAGATAAACTTAATTGTAGTATTTGAAATTTCGCGGAGCAACCTCAGCGAAGCCTGTTAATGCGACACACGTAATTGTATACTTTTTACCTGGAAGGTTTAGTGAATCTCTTAACAAAGGATTACCAGCACGAGCCTAACAAAGACTGCGGACAGTGTGTATGTCAGCAGGATCCTGTCACCCCAAAGTCAGCAAATTTGAATTCTTTTCATTTCTAGTGGGAAGGGGGGGAAATTAATCTAATGAACACCAATTCACTCAACCATACACAATAGTTAATAACATTGATTAAAAGAAAATGTTTCTAACTCAGTATTCAATTTATTTTAAATTTAAATTATATTCATGATACAGAGTTTATATATTGGATCGTCTGGTAGATTCGTATATTTATAATACATTTATTAGTTATTAATATAGTTTTACAATCATTAGTGTAAGATATCAGGATTCGTTAAACTTTTAACAACTTTGAATTGTATACTTTATTTGTCATTAAATATGTAGTCTATTAATGAAATTTAATATTCTATAGGTTTTCAGGAACCTTATGATTAAAACTCATTCTTGTTTATCTTAAGAGTAGGAATGTGATAATGTGTTACCAACTAAGAGACCAATTCTGCTATGCTTACATTTCCAAATATCCACAGGTCTAAACAACTAAATATTTGTAGCTTTATGTAATATGTACTTTTTTTTTTCCACTTTCCACGCAATGTTTTGTTTTCCTATTTACCCAGTATTGTGTACAATGATTAATTGGGCGGTCTATACTTCAGAATAAAGATATTTTGGAAACACCAGAGGAGGAGGTAATTGTAGGATTTTGTCCTGTTTTTATAAAGACATGGTTCCGTGGTAAATTTGTGGACGCCCAAGTTACTTTCCATAATAAATTGGGCTATCTCTCCCCAAATGAAATCACATACTAAACAAGATAATAAACCTTTCAATTTTCCCCTTGCTGATGATTTATATCGTGAACTAATGATTTAGTTTAGGGGACTTTTTTATTGTTACATTGGTTATACAAAGACTCCATGTTCAAAATCTATTATATTTTGTAACTTAACATAAATTTAAAGAAGGCCCCAATGTTTTCGCGTTCACGTACATATCTTATTTTTATTACACATATTAATAATTATTGTTGTTCAGTAACCCTTTTATTAACATAATAATGTAGTTTTGTTTAAATACCAATTTACAAAAGAGACTTAAATTACGTATAGATACTTATAATTGATTGAATTCCCATAAATTGTGATATGTTTCAACCTTTTTTTATTAACATACTAAAAGCATTATAAAAAACATCATAAAAGCTTTTATAAGGACATTGTCAGCATTCATATAAGGTAAATTACTTAGCCATATTTTAAGCTGAACTTATAACAACATTGTTATATATAAACATAACATTTTAAACCTAAGGGGATCTTTTAGCCAACATACCTGTGTATGCCCCACCCTCAATGATGATGAGAGGCAAACAGAGTTTCAATTTTTAATTACAGCTATTCTGAATAAAACTGAATAAATGTTATTTCTGATTAGTGGGAGGGATTGGAAAGGTCAAGCAGTACCCTAGTAAATGTCTCTTTCTAAAGTGTCCTCCTTATAAGCAAGTAAACTTGATAATATACATATTTACTGACAGGAGTCGGAAAAAAACGTTACTGGACAGTTTTAATGGGATATGGATCAGTATCAGAAAGTCGCGGATCGCAGGGACAGAGTGAACGTTTATTAACTTATTAACGTAGGGACGTCATCTATACAATTTATGGCAGATCGTTCTTTTTTACAAGTTAAAGCTTTGAACTTCTAATTTTAGTTCTCAATATCACTCTGCATATAGTGTAAGTGCCATAGCCTAGATTTATATATGTATAAAGATGGGAGAAAAAAAAATATTTAAATTTTATTGTTCTATAATACAGATATAACAATTTTACATTTTCTTGGGAAATTATTTAATTATACGAAATTAACTTTTGAGCGTGAATATAGGTAAATGTGGAAAAAATGTTATAACCTTCGCACTGTGTTTTATTGTAGTTTCGTCACACTTTTTCATTTAGTTCACCAACTAAAATGAAGTCATTGAAATTGTAATGTGTGATCACGTGTATAGTAAAAAATTTTTTAGTTGACACGATAGTTTTTATGCCTCGTAAATATGCCACGCCTCATGTCGTAACAACACGCAGAAGTATAGTTTCTACTAATAATTCCTGCAGGTTTAAAATCCACACTGGTATATGGATACAATACCAATATCAAACTTACAGACGTATTATAAAGTAGACAAGATAGCTTGTACAGAATAGTTTTCACAATAACGAGCATCATATATAGTCTTAAACTATTAAATCACATTTTATTACTAAAGTCATGGTATTTAAAATATCTCACAACGTAGCGAAAAAAAAATGCCAATTTTTAAAGACGAGGTACGTATAAAAAAAATAAATGATTCACATATATAAAGAAAAAGGATAAAATAAAAATAAGGCAATTCACACATACTTTATTGTATTATCGACATTTTTGTAGAATAATTATTGTTAATACCTTTAATAAACTATCGGTTCCAGAGCCACCACGGAGGACAACAAATAATTTAAATTACTTTGTGAAAGCAATAAATATGGACTTGGCAAAATATTGTAATTTATTTCAGGAACATTAAATGTACTTTGCATTGATTTTACAACACGTTCAGTGGGTGTAATATGGTTACAATATATGGCATGTTGGAATTTCATAATAACAGGACATATACTATAGGGTTAATACATTTGGATTATAATATTAATATAAAAAATAAGATTTTATAATTTAAAAAATTCTTTTTGTTTTAAACCCTAATATTTATGATGCAAATTCCATCTTGAAAATTAAGTTTTAAATCCAATAGCAAATCGGTCAATGAAGGAAATAAAAACTATTTATTTTATTTCCCATGCTTTTTTGAATAGCTGTTAACGTTCTTGATGCCATTTTAGTTAGTTAGACTTACTATATTCTATGTGATTAATTACAAGTTAATTAAATATACTTACATTTGGAAACCTCCTTTGGAACTTGAAAATTAAAGGAGAGGGAAAAACTGAGCTAAGATAAATAATTGAGTTTTTATTCGCTTTTCTAACTTATGTCATTTAAGAAAATAATCTTTGAAAACATTTGCATGTACAAACATTTAAACATTAACATGCATTCCGTCATATGTTTAAGTTAAAAATAATAAAGTAATTAAAAAATGTTGTAAATTATAAACATATAGTATTGAAATGTTACGACCCTGTCTTGGTTCCTTTCATTTATTTGTTTATTAACTATAACTTAATTTTATATTGCATAGGAATGTATTGCGATTTTAACACACTCTAGTGTAAGCATACATCTAGCAGACATCTGTGTCTTGACATAATAATATTTTATTTGCTATAAAAATATAATCTTTGTGCTGTCCTAAATATTTATATGATTGACAATTCCCTATATGTATTACAAGAGGCGCCTAGAGGTGTTAATCCGCTTGATGTAAGCATGAGGAAGCGACCAAAAGGATTTCTCACTTCAGACAAGAATAAACAGTATAGACAAAAGAGCTCATAACACTCAAGGAAATGTCAACCCCATTATTTGTTTTATGGGTAAGGTTCGCTCTTTGGAGTTGATGTGTTAAGTGGTGAAGCCTCACGCCTCGTATGAAGAATAATACTTTCATCTCAGAAAGAAGGGTCCAGGTAGCCTCAGGACAGATATCATCAGCTATCTCTATTAGTTTATAGTCCAAACTTGCGTTGTTTAACGTGTAGTTTATGTCACTTATCACATTACATAGTTCCGTCACAAAAGTGTTTTCCTTATAGTCTATATTTATTCCAATACTAAAGGTAACATATACATCTTTTAAGGTTTTGGTATTTAAAAATCATAAAGATCCTTTATATTTCAAATCATTTTAAATTCCAATTTTATCATGTACCTTAACACATGAATAAATGCAAAATAATAGCTTACATTTTATAAATTTAGTGATATTTAAAATGAGTATTATTTAATATAATATTATTTAATGTTATGTTATTATGTTATTTAATATAAACTTTTGTAAAAATAATTTATAACTTAAGTATATCTCTTATGGTTCTTTAGTACTCCAAGCTTCTATATTTAAACTACACACTATAAAAAGTAACATGACGGATAATTAATATTAGGTGTATTTCTGTGACAGATAATATACCATTTAATTCAATTTTACTGTGCTCTTTGGTTTTATTTGAAGTTGGAACATACCAATTCAGTGCAATCGAAACTAAAAAGGTGAAGTTTTCTTAGCATAATAAATTATATTCCTTTAACTTCCTTTATCTCCTGATA
>NW_025789349.1:0-10323 GCF_021130785.1 Homalodisca vitripennis
ATTAAGGAGCTCCATCATCAAACAATGTGTTCTAAAATTTGTACTGCTAATGTCACAAATGGCTGGGTTAAATTCACACATTTTACCTAGGAAGTGCAGCCAAAAAAAGTTCTTTTAATGTTGAGTTTTTCATCAAATGAAAGGGTGTGTTTTATTCTTTAAATTCTCTCCTTGTACGAAATGTTGTTGGCTTTGGCATTTTTGTACAACATATGAGACCGAAGAAATTTGGGTTGAGTCCATGTTAGGTATTTATAATTTTTATTGGATGATGGATTTCTGTGAAAATCAAATCGGTCGTTGGTCGGTTGACACGTACCGCATAGCTTGTTTCTCTGTTCTGTCACAAATGTTTTTGCTCTGCCCATAGTAACGCAAGGAAATGTGTACTTCACTTTGGTTGCTCTCAACAGGACCGTTCCTATAGCTGGTGATGTCAGTGGTTGGTTACTCAGGATGTTTTTAAACACGCTGTCATGCGTCGATGGTAGACTGGCGTTTACTCTGTGACTTTTTGTGCCGTTCCTGATTTGACCGTTTAGGCCCGTTTTAAACGCCTAGATAAGCTCATCTGTCGCGACCTTAGTGTAGTCAGTTACCTGTTGTTTAAAGTGATTGAGAAGCGAATAGCCCAGTCTTTTTAAGGCGCCTTTAATATTTCTGTGTGGGAAGAGTTCTGTTCTTGTTGGCTTCAGGACAATGAGCACATGAGACCTTTACACTATTTTTTTTTTAGGTGACAGGCTATTCAGGATGGGTGAGTTTGGGGATGTAGGAGCCACCACCTGTTAACGATCCCATGGTAAGGGTGCATTTCCACATGAAGAGGGGGGGGGGGGGGGGGGAAAAAAAAATTAGCGCGGCCACTACATCTCAGTGAAGTCACAGTGGAAGGAGGGGGGACCAACCGTTAATTTCTAGCCTCCTTCAAGTCAAAGCAGCCCAGAGGACATGTACTTCCTCATACTTAGGCTTGCAAAACAATCTTTAAAACACCTAAGGGAGCCCTATACACGAACACTATCAAGAGCTATTGATCAATCCATTTGAATCATATTGAATTTTTTTTAATTCATTTACTTTTATTTTTTATTTTATCCCTATATCTCGACAATTTGCAGTTAGTGCCTGATTCCGGACAATTCTTAGAGTTGTCCTGAATTTAAGTTGATTTCTTTTTGCTGTACCCCGGTGTAGGGTCAACTAGAAGGTTACAGATCAGCCCAGAAGTGAATCCTTTCGGGGCGTTTGAAGCGAGGTATATAACCAATATTGGACATTGAGGGTTGTTTTATGTTTGATTTATGTAATGATTTATTTATTTATAATATCTCAAAAATTTGAAAGACGTTATTATTTATTTAAATTTTAGTCCACACCTCTTCCAAAAAAAAGTGACTGGATAGGCTTTTGAATATTTGGCTTTTGCCAACTGTAGTATATAAATGATAACATAAAAAAAGTTTATGATTAACACATGGAATTTGTTTTTTTTTTTTTTTTTTTTGGTGAACTGTGAATATTTCAGTTGTATGACATAACTATGTAGGGTTAAACTAGTCCTTCTCATAAGGACTTTCTTTTCCTTCCCATCTAAGGGTTTGTCCAGTCTTACCTTAAATAAAAACATGATTTGTTTCATTTACTGATTTAATTAAGCGATTTACGGATCGCTTCAAATCGTTCAAATTGTGCCAGGGCAATTTGATTACAGGCAATACATTTACGGTTCTCTACCATAGCATAAGGAAACTCAGATAACTTCGATGTGCAGTCTTGGTTATAGGCCTCCGTTCCAAAAATACACTTTTCAAGATTGATATAGAGACGCTATAATGAAAGGTATATTTCTGTGAGTTAGTAGATAACGATTGTTGATGCTGCTACGCGCACAGTTGCTAAAGTTGTGCCATATCATGTGACGTATTGCGGTTGTTCTAGATCAGCTGATTACAGTTTTACCAACACAGTCAGCTCAGCTGTTCGGGCCCAGTGTTTGGTTCCGCTGCACCTTCTGCTTTCTGGTTCGTGATGCTCCAAAATACTGTATTATCCCAATGGATATGTGTTTCGGGCCGACCATATGAACTTTTTGCTGGACGATTCGGTGCGTTTTATTTCACTTTGTTTGCTATTTTTATTTTTAAATTATTGGACTCTGATTTCGAATCTCGCTTATTTATTACCGAATATTTGCTTTCGTCCACTGTTTTTAAAAAAAAAGGTTTGTGAATTGTAACACAAACATATTTAAAAACAAATATTTGGGAACTATATCATTAATGAATTATTTTACAAATAATGGTTATACAAAATCTGTTTTGGAAAATATTGTAGTTTTCCTTCTTCCCTGTGCTTTAGATGGTTTTGGTTTGGTTTGGGAATATTTTGTTGTTCTGAAAATAACAAATAGTTTATTACCAAAAGAAGGACAATATATGGTTACATCGTATTTAAACAAGTTGAAACGCTTTAGTGAAAACGATCTTGAGTTTTCCCCCCACACATAAACAATGTGCATAATAGCGATCGTAGGGTCTTATGGTAATCATTTTTATAATCTTCATTAAAAACGCATAAAGATGCTTTTTAAGTTTTTTCTATGTAAAGTTTATACTTTTGGATATTTAAACGATGGAAGTTTCAAAAAAAAGGGTTTAAAGAATTTTTTTCTTGAATTACGAATAAAAATTTAAAGGCAGGCTTAAAAGTGGCATGTAGTTTTTAATGTTATGGAGCTTAAAATCCAGGAGGCTGTCCACCCAATAAGCGGCCGAAAGAAATTCCGGAAAAACAAGCCTCAAAGGGCCTTCTAGAATAGACTATGCGGCCTATTTTTGGAAAAAATACATTTTTTTTAAACCAATGTTTTATTGGTTTTTTTAATTGCAAAAGTGCAGTGATGGTGAACATATATATGACAGGGTGGTTTCCTAAAGCTGTTTCCAATATTGTGGTATTTTGTTCTATATACGTATAAAATGAGCAAAAAACCTTCATAATGGAGGTATTGTCCCTACTTAAAAACTTTTAGTTTTTTCCGTCCTATCTGTCTGCTGTATGTGATTTTTATTAGACCAAAAAAGTTATATACTTTTATAAACCAGATAAAAAATTAAAGTTGTGGAAAAACTTTGCAGTTTGGTGTTTGTTGTTTGGGGCCTTTTATTGATGAGCCCATTTGAGAAAGAAATATGAACAAATTTATCCTTTTACAAACACATACCCGTTTCAAAATGGTAGCCAATCATAAATTTTGATGTATAAATTCCTGTTTCCCGCAAAAAAATATCGGTACCCCTCGAAAGTTATTTTTATCATTTTATCCACCGCCTGCATAAAACCTTAAATTAATTAAAACAGTGTATTTCTTCAGCGTTTTATTGAATGTGTATAAATTAATTTTTATTCATTACGCTTCCAACAGAAATCAAATATACAACACATGTAATTCAGCTTTTTATTGAATTGTAAATTAATATTTTTTAGAAATACGCCCTTCCCACAGAAATCATCAATTAACACGTGTAATCAGCTTTTTTTATTGAATTTGTTAAGTAATTAATTTTTTAAATTACGCCACTCCACAGAAATCATTACACGTGTATTCCTTCTCATATTCAGCTTTTTATTGAATTTTTAATTAAATGAATTTTTTAATTACGCCCACTCCACAGAAATCATACAAGTGTATCTCAGCTTTTTATTGAATTTGTAAAATATTGTTTTTAATACGTCTCCACAGAAATCATACATGTGTATTCAAGTTTTATTGAAATTTGGAAATTAATAAAAAAAAATTTTTTTATACGCCTCCCACCAGGATATTCATTACACGTGTATTCAGCTTTTTATTGAAATTTTTGTAATTAATAATTTTCTAATACGCCTCAACAGGAAATCATACACGTCTATTCAGCTTTTTATTGAATCGTAATTATTTGTTTTAATTACGTCTTCACAGGAAATCCATTACATGTGTATTCAACATTTTATCGAATTTGTAATTAATATTTTTCTTAATTCGCTCTCAGTGAAATCATACAGTGGCATTTTAATACTTTCTATTGAATGTATAATTACATTTTTTATTACAAATGCACAAGAAATGTGGAACTCGAAATCGACTCCTAGAATGACTGTCATGCGTACAGAGATTACATTCATGTTTTGTATGTTGGCCAACCTGAAAGACATTATATGTTTTCTGTTTTGTTTTTCTGCTTGCTGCCTGTGGTTATTTTGGAATTTTATTTTGTTTCGTTTAAAAACAACTTGCTAACAACGCTGAGGATATAACAAAAATTTTGATGTTTTTAGTTCGAATATGTAAAAATGAGTAAAAATAAACTCTAGTAGGATGAGCAAAGAAAAAAAACATCAGAGGAAATTTGAGTACACATTACATATAGAATGTGAAATTGAAAGTTGAAAGAGGGCCTAATTGAAGTGAAGGGTTCGGTTAATCATGAGATTGAGGGTTAGGGGATATGCTGCATCCATGAACTGAAGCATTGTAAGAACCAGATATATGTCTCTAAATCAGGCTGTAAAAACACGACACTGTAAAACCCATATTCAAAGACTTAGCTCACCCAGAACTTCTAAAAAAATGCTTAACTTAAATAGACGTCAGTTTTTAATTTCCGTATTGAGATGCACAGATACCAACAGTGAATTTTGTTAGAATTCAACCTTTGAATGATAGTGAAGTGATACATACCACATCTTCATCATGAAAATCTTTGAAACTTTTGAATTGTGGTACGTTATTGAGGTTGCTATGAATCAGTTTCAATAAACGGAAGATGAAGGGGTTAAAATGAAAGTGTTAAAAGATATTGGAGCTGGGGAATATACTGTTTGGCAAATTCTAAGCGAAATTAACACGCAACCCGAATACAAAAGCTGATTTATACGCATGTAAATTGATGGCAAAAGCTGAATTAATAATTTTACACATGGCTCACCATAGCATATTAGTAATTAATCCCGCAGTGATAGTAAGCAAACCTTTAATATTTACACATCGCTAGGACGCTGTTTCGCTCATCATTATAGATCAGCTTAATTTATTCTTGCATTTGCTCATCAAAACACCTTTAGTTATTTACACGTTGCAGACGCTGGTTTCGCTCACCATAAGATATCAGTTAATTAAATCCCGCATTGTCAGCAAGCAAACCTTTAGTATATTTATACACTTCGCAGACCGAGACGCTGTTTCGCTCATCATTATAGATATCACTAATTATTCTTGCATTGCTCATCAAACACCTTTTAGTATTTACACGTTGCAGACGCGGATTTCGCTCACCATACTATATCAGTAATTATTCTTTGCCAATGCTCATAAAACACCTTTAGTATTTAAACACCCGTATGCAGAGGACGCTGTTTCGCTCCACCATTTCAATATCAGTTAATTTATTCTTGCATTGGCTCACCAAAACACCTTTAGTATTTACACGTTGCAGACGCTGTTTCGCTCACCAATAAGATATCAGTAATTAATCTCCGCAGTTGATAGCAATGAAACCTTTTAGTTTTTACACTTCGCAGACGCTGTTTTCGCTTCATCATTATAGATCACTAATTATTCTTGCAGTTGCTCATCAAACACCTTTAGTATTTACACGTTGCAGACGCTGTTTCGCTCACCATACAGTGTATCAGTTAATTATTCTTGCAATGCTCATAAAGACACCTTTTAGTACTTACACGGTTGCAGATCGCGTGTTTCGCCTCACCATAAGATATCAGTAATTATTTCTTAGCATTGCTCACCAGACACCTTTAGTATTTTACACGTTGCAGACGCTGTTTTCGCTCACCATACAGATATCCAGTAATTATTTCTTGGCATTGCTCATCAAACACCTTTAGTATTTACCACGTTGCAGACGCTGGTGTTCGCACACTCAACCATTATACAATAGTCAGTAATGTATTCTTGCATTGACTGCCAGCAGGACCACCTTGAGTAGTATTTACACGTTGCAGACGCTGTTTCGCTCACCTTTGATGGAGATATCAGTATATGATTCATGCAATTGCTCATCAGACACCTTTAGTATTTACATCTGTTGCAGGATTCTCCGCTGTTTCGCTAACCATAGGAGTATCAGACTAATTGATTTTTGGCAATGTTCAGCTAACCTGAGACCTGTTAGAGTTAGTTTACACAATTGTTGCAGACGCTGTTTCGCTAAGCTATGTGATTATATCACTAATTAGGGGTTTTAAGTAATGTCTCATCCAAACACATCGACTGTGAGTGATTTTCCTACACATTGCGCATGGACACGGATGCATTCGCTAAGCATTATAGAATCACTAATTATTGGGGTTGAAAATGGCGCATGCTAAAAAACCACGACGATGTAGTAGAATGGTGTTCCACATTGCAGACGCTGATTCGCGTATGCATCATTATAGAAACGCACGGTAGGATTATTGTTACTGTAATTGCTCATCAAAAACACGTCTGTAAGTGATTCGTCCTCACACATTGCAGGATCTTCTGCTGAATTCGCGAATCATGTAAAGATCACGATATTAGGGTGGGTGATTGTAATGCTCATCAAACACGGTCTGGAGGTATTTTTGGTCACATAGGGCTAGACTAATGAATTTCGCTATACATTATAGATCACTAATTATTTTTTGCACATGCTCATCAAGGCAGGTTGGTACTGCACGACTGCTAGTATTTACACATTGCAGGAGAGGCGTATAGCGCATGGCTTCGACCACACTGATTCGCTAGATCATGTATAAGATCACTTAATTATTTTTTGTAATGCTCATCATCTACTCGACGTGACTTAGTATTTAGACTCATTGCATGACACTGTATCGTCACTAATCATTATAGATCACTGTGAATTATTTTTGTTGAATGTGCTCATCAAACACGACTGTACAAGTTATTTACCACAATTTGCAGACACTGTATTGCGCTAAACTCATTATAGATCACTAAGTTATGTTTTTGTAATGCTCAATCTCAAACTACTGACTGGTGAGTATTTACACATTGCCGACACTGATTTCGCTAATTCATTATAGATCGACTAATTCAATTATTTTTGTAATGCTCACATGCAAACGGGAGCTGTAGTATTTACACATTGTGGATGGCTCAGCAATTACAGACGTAATCATTATAAATCAGTTCTTATTAATTTTTTGTAATGCTCAACAAACAGACGACTCGTTAAATTACACATCTGCAGGACACTGATCTCGCTAATCTCACTTAAAGATCACTAATATATTTATTGTAATGCTCATCTCAAAACACCACTGTCAGTAGTATTTACACATTGACATAACGCTGATTCGCACGCGGATTCGCTAAATCATTATGAGCATCTCACTAATTACTCTTTTGTGAGTGTGACTACATCAAATTCACGACGACTGTGTAGTTATTTATCACTTTGCGAGACGGGCCGCTGATTCGCTAATCATTAGCTCAGATCTCACTAACATTATTTTGTAATGCCCCTTCATGCAACAGCGACTGTCGACTGTAGTATATTACACATTGCAGCAGACGCTGATTCGCTAAATATTATAGAGTCACTAATTCGAATGTAAATTTTGGTAGTGCCCAGTCCAAAAACGACGACTGTTAGTATTTACAAATTGCAGACGCTGGATTCGCTTAATCAATGTATAAATCACTTAATTTTAATTTTTGGTAATGCCTCATCCAATCAACCACGACTGCTGTTAGGTTAATTACACATATGGCAGAGACGCTCGATTTCGTCTAATCATTATAGATCCACTAAATTATTTATTGTAATGCTCATCAAACACGAACTGGTAACGTATTTATACTGCAATTGCATGAGACGCTGATTCGCTTATACATTTATAGATTAAGCACTAAAGTTATTTTTTGTAAGGCTGCATCATCCAAAACCCGACGTTCATGTTAGTATTCTTTTACACAGCATGCAGACGCTTGATTCGCGTCTCCATTTTTGATCACTTATGATTTTTGGGTAATAGTCATCAAACAGAATAGTATGTATTTACGCATGGGCCAGACGCTCGATAGCGCCTAATCAGTGTATAGAGCACTGAATTATTTTTGTAATGCTGCATGCAAACCTGGACTGGGTAGTAATGTTACACATCGGCAGACGCTGATTAGCTAATCATTTATAGATCTACACTAATTAGTTTTGTGTAATGCTATCATCGACAACACACGAACTGTAAGTAGTTTACACACACTGCAGAAGCGCTGCAGTTCGCTAATTCATATATTAAGATTCTACATAATTATTTTTTGTAATTGCTCATCAAAACACGGACTTGTTTAGTAGATTCGCTCACCATACTAGTAATAAATCTCGCTATTGATTCACTATCTGGTTACAACCTTGTAGGGGATACATACATACTCACTGGGTTTAGCTCAATTTGGAGTGAACCGGCTTGTTACTGACGGTCTACATTAGTTTATATCCCTCCTATTTTGAATCTTAACTTCCAGTGTTAAAATCTTCATCCACTTTCATGTGCGTTGATATTTGGCCAGCTAGAAACTGTGAGGAATATGCGTTATCTATAAAAACTATAACATCGTTTATATGTATTCAAACGATTCTTTAGTTCTTTTCAGAATTAATTTTTATTCTAGGTTATTCGGTTTAAAAAAAAAATTCAACTTTTGGACTATATTGTGTTTAATTGAAATATTAAAAAAAAAAAAAATCTTATGGTTTGCCTTGGTAAAGTCCGGTCTTTACTTTGGGCTGATAGATTTTATCGGTTGACAACGGTCTTTTTGCTCGGTGGAAGATATTTTATTGATATTGAATATTATTTAAATTGCATCAATAGGAACAAGGAATTAGAAATGGAAATAATTAAGAATTGCACAGAAATTTGATAACAATAGAAATGATATTTTGGGTTTACTTTTAAAACAATTGCTACCAATAATTGGAAAATTAAATTAAAAATTTGGTTATTTGTAAATCCGGCTTGTGAGTTTAAAAGTGTAAAACTAAAACATTTACTAAAATTGAGGATATTTGAAAATTCTTGCTAATCACACAGTTAAATCTTCTAACTTCCGCGCAGTGGTGATTGGGTTCGGTTTAAGGGTATCGTTTTGTTTTGGTCGTGCACTCGTTTATAGTACAGGATTAAGAGGTTGTATCAATTTTGTTTATTTTAAATGATTGTGACTAGCAATTACGGAACGCGCTGTTTTCATCTTCTGCGCTAATCGAATGCTGAATTTACGAATTTGTGGGATTGCAGAGTGACTTTATATACTACTGAATAATTTACTTAAGCACTATCAACCATTTGTCAATAGGCTAATGACACTGAATCCTATAAACCTTCAGGTATTCTCAACTTTTTGAGATGTCAATTCTAAACAATTAATCAATCAATTCATAGTTTACGAATAATGAAATATCAGTGTACACTATATTTACTACACTTCGTGTATTGTTGTCAGTTGTTGCAATCGTTAAAATGGTACGCAGATCTAAGCACTCCACAATTTTCACGATGAAAGAACATAGTTATCTGCTTTATTCCCGTGCGGCGGGACCCCACAGTTGATCTGCGTTTATCCGCAGTGCGGCACTGGACCCTACTGGCAACTTGGGCATCGTAACGGTACCGCGGCGTTACACTTTTTCATAGAAGATGGACCTCCGAGCCGGCACCTCCATAATTTTAAGGACGTTTGTCACGTCTAAAAGGGTTTTGCTTTACAAAAACAACTTGCGATACGCCTATTAAATTTTATCTTTAGAAACGAGGCATACCTTCACGGTAAACGCTACGATTAAAGTAGTAAGCGTCCTGTGAGGGTTTAAACATTGTTTTTATGGAGAAATAATGTCACACAGTCGTTTACACTTACAGTAGTTGGCCTTCTCACGTCAGACTTCTTGCTACCTCCCATATGTAATCTAACTTAATGTTTGGTTCAAATGTAACCAGAATTTCAGAGTGGTGACTTGTTTGTGACACCGGCGGTGCCGAGATGAGAGTTTTTGCGTGGGCTTACGGGTTGGCGTATTAATTCTTATGGTTTATAAGCCGCAGTGTTAGTCAGCGTGCTGATGGATTCGGTGCCCGCAAGAGGAACGTTCCGTTTCTTTCCCAGCTAAAACATTGATACTGATGAATTTGTAGAGTGATAACACTAAAACTGAAACTGTAATAATTACATTTTTTTCGCCTTTGAAAACCTCCTAAGTACACGTCGTTCACTAAAATGTTTTAGTGATATACGGCGTAAGTAAGAAAAGATACTAATTGAGTTTTTTTTTT